>NC_090159.1:807500-837500 GCF_017916325.1 Leishmania martiniquensis
CGGTGACAGCACGCGCACCTTGCTGGGCTCTAGCGAGGTCAGCTCGTTGAAAATCACAACACCATTGCTCGGATAGCGCCGCGCGTGGCGCACGACCACAGGCACCACCGCGTTACGGAACTCTGCCACCGTCATGCCATCATAGCTTGTGCCGGAGAGTACAAGGGTGGTTTCCCCAATACTGCACGCTGGGTCTCCGCACTTTTGGCCCATGGCAAGCGAGATCAGCTCAGCCATCCGCGTCTTACCGACACCGTTGTCACCCGCAAAATGCAGCACCATCGGCTCGTGCACGTGCGCAAGCTTGTAGCGTACCCGCTCAATCACAGATGGGGCCACAGATTGGCCCGATATAGAATCATTCACGTATCGCTTCAGCCGTGACAAGGCGTACTGACGGTACGATGGCGAAGCGGGTCTTAATGGAGCGCTGCCTATGGCACACAGAAGCTGCTGTCTCACTGTACGGTCCCTCCTTGCGCACAGCGGAAGCTCCGGGCAGAAAGACGCCGCCACATCGGCTACAGAGACCACATAGATGGGATCCAGCAATGGAGGAATGATGAGCGCAACAAGAACGACCACAAAGACCACAAGGGCACTGGTGAAGGGGTGCATGACGTTGGTGCACACAAAAGGGGCGCCTTTCTCGCAAGAGCATCGGGCACCTCTACAGCGCCCGCGTACAAGTGTACAATTATATATATATGTAGAGAGAGAGAGAGCGGTATTAACTGACACCTGTGAAGAGGCTCCAAAAAGAGGGGCGACTCCTTGGCCGAGTGATAAGCAGTTCAGTACAACGCCTGCGCCACGACCTATTCCCCATCATGAGCTCAACAAGAGCCCCACTGCCTCGTATGCGAGGGAAAAGAGTGATTGATTTGCACGACGCCCGCGCGCCTTATCGCCTTCCTCAACGTACACGCACAAAAACAGGGATCATGAAAAAAAGGACATAGACAAAAAAGGAGTCATCGGAGAAGTGTTTTCTCGTCCTGGCGCACAAAGGGCGTGAGAAAAGGCGGGCTTACAGAGAGAGGAAAACTTCAGCAAGGCGCCCTGAGGGGTGTCCCTCTCTCCCTCTTCTTCCACAGAATAGAGTGCTCTTTGTTTTTGGTGTGACTTCTTTGAATGCCCCATCATCAGCGTACAACACTCAAGCCTCTAACTACTCTCATGCGCGCTTGGAGCAGCACGAAAGCAAAGGCATAAGGGGCACCGAAAAAAAGTCCGAGGCCAGACTTTGGTTGCCTTTTGTGGCCTTCCGCTACACACATTTGCATGCGACTCGTGGGGATGCATCAAGCAGTACGCTTTTTTGCGTGAAGAGGGCCAAAACAAGAGGAAAACAATGCGAAAGGGGCAACTGCACCGGAGAGACACGTACTCGCCCCCCCACACACACAACGTGCCACCACTCGCAACGGCTTCGACGTATGAAAGTATCAAGCTCAATTATTACCTTCCCTGCGCGTTGCCCTCCGGCGCCCCCCTCTCCTCCACTATTAGTGACTGGATCGAGAAAAGAGGCAGTGCGTGCGTGCGAAGAGGGAGGGGGGCTGCGAGAGGCACAGAGAGAGAAAGAGGGGTGTATCTTAGACCTTGCATAGTCGCTCCTGAGACAATTGTGCTGTGGTTGCAGTCAACAAGCGGCCCGATCCTTTCAGCCTTCACTTTCCTTTGAGCCTACCTCCCTGTCTCCATACAGTCGCACAAGCACAAGTGTGTGGTTACTTTGACAGTTGGCAGCTGCTACCCTGCTGACTCCTGTGCAGTGCTCCGAGAAGCCCATGCTGCCTGATTTTTTCTTTGAGGGTGCATTTGTTTGTATTTGGTCACAAGAGTTGCTGATTCTTTTTTTTACTTGACAGTGAGAGTTGTGAGATCGACTTGGTGTGTTCGGACACCTTTTACGAAATAGGTGATAGTAGAAAAAAATTTAAAAAAAGCCAGAAAAAAAGAGCATGCAGTTGATGATGGCAGTTGTACGCTTGCGAGTGGGGCAGTATATATATATATGTGGATGGTTATATTCGCCGGTACCTTGCGCGCTCGACTCACTCTCTCTGTCTTGTACTCCTCTTGCGCCACCATAAGAAGTCGATCTGGGCCTCCTTCTTTTTCGAGAGGTGGTGCTTTTCACGATTGAGTTTGGACTGCAGCTCGCTTGTCGCGCAAGGGAGGGGGAACACGCAGGCAAACAAGCAAGAATGACTGCGGCCGCTAGCGCAACCGGCACCCGCAGAGGCCCAAGAGCGTAAGGTTCACGGGTAGAAAAAGGCGGCTAGACACAAAAAGCAGGGTACACGCCAACCGGCGTCGCCGTCGCTAGCTCTTTCTCCAGACATATCCAGTGAAGGCATTGCAATATGGAGAAAGAAAAAAGAGAAAAAGAGAATTGTCAGAAAAACGCAGCCGATAAGCGATCTCCCTACCTCCCCCACACGCATCCCCCGCTCCCTACTGTCACACTTAGCGCCGCATACCAACAAGAGGCATAGGCGTAAAGGTGCGGGATATGAGACTGGAAGGGAATCACACATAAAAGCTTAGACAGAAGAGAGAAATAGAAGAAATGGTAAACGAGGGGGCCGTAACAGCATCCATAAGAGGAAGAAACAAATGGACGGGCAGGCAGGTAAGGAGGGGACGGGTGTCCTCCTGGCAGCCTCTCTCCAACCCTTCCCGAGTGCCTTCGTGTGTATGATTAATCAGTTCAGCATAGGAAAAAGGAAAGGACGTGGAGAATTGACCCTCCTACGCACGCTGAGATGCTCACTAGAGGGAAGATGACAGTTGAAGGTTGGTAGTGAGCCAGAGAAGAAACGGGAAACGAAAAAAGGGGCGGAGGAGAGAGCACCCCTTGACGTCAGTGACCTCAATTGCCCTTCCCTCTCCTAGTGGCCTCGCTGAGGGTGGCCCGTCTGTCAGGCAAAGGACAGAAACGTACAGCGGTGGTGGTGCTGGTGGCGTTTTTTGGAGAGGAGGAAATGAGCGACAGCGACAAGGGGCGCGGAAAGGAGCGACCGACAAAATGGGCGCATGACACCGGAAACGGAGAGGCGTATATGCTTGTCAAGTCTCTCCCCCCTTCACACCTCACCCATCTGCACACGACTGCGTCTGGAATACACACCCACGTTCTTTCTCGCGTTCTCTGCGTCCAAGCATCAGTATTCAAGGATGCGCAAGAGGCAGGGTAAGCACGGGAGGCGCTCCTCTTCTTCAACCTTTTCTACTCCTTGATCACTGATGGCTCATGACCGCCACTCTCCCTTCCCCCCCCTACCTCAATGAGGCCAAGCTTGATGAGCGCATCCTCCTCGAGGGTGTCCTCCCGGAGCTCGTAAATGGGCACCGTCACAAAGTAGGCCCACTTCGCCGCCATCCACATGCCGATCATTCCACAAAAATAAGAGCTTCCCGTCCATCTTTGGTGATGCTCAATGCCTTTTGCCATGAGCCACAGCCCCAAGCTGATCCCAGTCAGGCAAGTGCTCAGGAAGAACATCTGGTATGCCACTCGGTTTAAACTGCAGGGAGGGAAAATCTGGTACAGTCGGTACTGCGGCGCCAGGAAGAGCGCCACGCGCAGGGCGATCAAGAGAACCACGACAGAGAATCCGGCGCACGCCCAGTAGTTACGGTGCTCAACGCCGAAGTTGAGTGCACCCGCGAAGTAGGCCAGGGCAAAGATGATGTAGATCCCCAACCAAATGCGGCGCTTGAGCACCTTACGCTCAGACTTGTTCATCGTGATGCGTGGGCAGATAATAGGCTGCGAAAATGAAACGAAAACGCTCTGAAGAAAAAAAGCTATGGCGCACGCAGATGGGGTGGGAGGCAGCAAGCTGATGATGGGTGGTGGTGGGTGCGCAGATCTAGAATATGTACCAAGCCGGTCTCAGGGCATGTGCAAAGCAACATACGCAAAGAGAGGAGTATTAGAGGCTCGAGAGAAGAGCTGAAAAAGCGGAAGAGCGTCAAAGGGCAGTTGATTGTGTGTGGGAGGGTGACGGTTGGTAAGCTTGTACCACGTCATTTCTCTCCTCTTCACATCTGAGGGCACCTGGCTTCAACCAGTCTTCGATGGTCCGTCGGTGTTCAACTATCACTCTTTCAGGCCGCGGCCCAGGCATCAAAAGGATGAAGTCGAAGAAAAGAGTGCCGATGACAGTCTGTCGTAAGAAAGATGCGATAACGTCCACCACTCGATACTCCGGCTGACCACTAAAAACTCTTTCTGCTTCTTTCTCTCGCTCAAAAGGCGGCCATTCCGTCTGCAGACAGTCCTCGCAAGCACTACTGCTGTGCGTCCAGCGACAGAAAGAACGCTCTCACGCACGCGCACACGTCCCATCTAGCGAGAACACGGAAGGAAAGAGGGAGGACAAGACACCCGGAACGACGAACTACGGCGGCCGCCGCCGACAAAAAAGGTTCAATGGTGCTCCTGCTGCTCGCAACCGATTCTGGAGGGAGGAGGAGGTGGAGAACCATCTATTTTCTTCCAACCCTCGTGAGCCATTTTTGAAGTGAAGCAACGATGTACGGGAACCTTGGTCAAAGCAGTGACATCGTTCAACGTGCAAGACTCAGTCGTACTTGCGCACGATGTCTTCCTCAGCAATGCTGCGGGCTGCGACGAAGAGAAAATCGCTGAGCCGATTAACGTAGATAGTGGCTTGGAGCAAGTGATCCGTGTACATCTCCCCGTACAAGCCGCGCACCTTCACCATGCACCGCTCTGCCCGTCGGCAAGTGGTGCGGCACACGTGAAGCTGGGCGGAGGCGACGTTTCCACCGCCAGGTAGAATGAAGACGCGCAACGGAGCGAGTCGGCCGTCAATGATGTCTATGCTCTGTTCCATCTCTTTCGTCTTTTCGGCAAAGCGGTAGCCCTCGAGAATGTCTGTCATGTTCTTCAAGGTCTCGTCCTCCTGGTTTGCCGTTGGTGTTGCCAAGACTGTTCCGACGTTCAGCAGTTCCTGCTGGATTTCCGCCAGCATGCTCATCATAGCCTCATCGTGTTCACGCTTCTCAGGAGCGCTGCGTATCATTGCCCTGGCGAGCCCGACATGACTGCTCAGCTCGTCGATCGCGCCGAGAGCCTCGAACACGGCGTCTGCTTTGTTTCGGCGCTCCCCAGTGAAAAGTGCAGATGTGCCTTTGTCCCCTGTCTTCGTGTAGACCATACTGTGCTGCGGTGTCTTACCACCAGGTGCCTCCATCACATGCTTTGCCACCGCGGCGGAGACTGTGGACGATGCATCCGTGCCCGTGGCAGTGGAGGAGGCAGCCGTCACCACGACGGGATCCGCGGCTTCGGTTGCTAGCAAGCGCTTGGGCATGACATTAACGTGGCCATAAGGGCAGTGGCGGCACCGACTGCCGCAGCACTTCCTGTTTCGCATCAGCCCGAGGCGGGTCATGACGGTGAAGCCAGTACGCGCGTCAATGTACGTGTCCTCACCGTTCGTCACAGCTTCTGCGTGTAGTGCCTTGATCTCAGGCGGAAGGCGCCTTTCAATGGAGTTTTCCTCTGCAACAACTGCATCGATGGTGGCGATCGGAGAGGCACATGCACAACTGGAAAGGTGGCGGCAACGGCCGACGCGTGTTCCACTGCGCCGCACCGCAGTGTACACCAGAGCCGACAGGGCCATGAAGGCAAATACGGTAGCACCAACTCGGGGAGCGTGACGCACAGCAGCACTGCACATCTCACGCCCTTGCTTTGTACGCAGCAACGGGAGAGGCTGTTCGAGATGAGGGAGTTCGGTACGGAAAGATTAAGAGGAAAACATGGTAAGCGAGAGTAGGAGAGCGAAACCTGGAAGATTGCGGGGAGACCAACAGCTTGAGCTCTACTCGAGGTGCGCGAAAACGAGTGAGCAACATTCGGCGTGAGCGCCAGGTTACTGCACGAAAATATAGCGCAGTACTCGGCAACAAAACGACACGCGCATGCAGAAAGGTGGATAACGTGCATCAGTACCCGCACACTCCTCCTGAGATCGAGACAGACAAACGTCCACGGCCCTACATAGGGAGGCCGGCGAATACCCCAGGTAGGATTGGCGACTACAGCCTGAGCGGGTGCTCACACACACACACACGCGCACACGTAGATTGGCGACAGCCTGCAGCATTTCTTCGAGCTACAAACTGTTAACGACTTTTCAGTTGGAAACGTTTGCTGGACAATGAGAGGCAGCTGTGCATTAGAGAGCGACAAAAGACAGAGAAAACAACGCTGCCTATTATTCACTCCGCAAGGAGAACGTGTACAGCATCAGTCGCTAAACCTTTTCTGTGTGCTTCGCTTTCCTTTTCTGATTGCCGCCGCAGCAGCGAGACGCCGTGCTGCCGAAGGAGTGAGAGGGGGACAAAGGCGAGAGGCGTACGAGACGAGAGCGACACTAAAAGAAAAGGGCAGAGGGAAAGAAATAAAAAGGCGCATCTGCATGATATGCGCGCACAGCAGCATATGTGTGCGCGCCTACGAAGCAGGTGCGCCCGAGAAGGGAACATGAGCGAAAAGCAAAACAAAGAGAAAGAACGGCCACTGATGAGATAGAAGACACAGAAAGGTGCCAGAAACAAATATATGCGACACGGCGTGTGGGCCCCTTTCTCTCGGCATGCGAAGAACTGAGCGCTATCTCGTAGTTGGTCACCACATCTTTTTTGTGTGTGGACAGGCGAAGGGTGAGGTAAAGGCATAGATGCAATGGGGAGCATCTCCAGTTTCCCTTGGCGCGCGTCGATAGATGACTACACGTGTGGAACAAAAGAAAAATTGCATAGAACATTGCACTTCGCGAGCGGCACAATCGAAGAGATCATTATCACATCAGGGCACCGGTTCAGGTCCTTTTTTGTATGTGTCACGCGCTCACTTGTGCAGCAGCGTCATGTTCGCTAATGCTGCGTTCGACTCCCCGCTATTCAGTTTCTTCCAGTAGAGTCGTATTTCTGCACTGATGCTATACCTCGTTCGACTGCAAACACTTTTTTGTCTGGGTGAATGCTTAGCCTTTCACTATGAAAAAAAAAGGTTCAGCAACAATGATCCCATGTAGGTCTCTGAACCGTACGTTGTCTGCTCTCTCGACTCAGGCCTTACCAACTCGCCAACACCACAGGAGAAGAAGAAAAAGGCAGAAAAGCACAGGAAAGGGAGAACCGCAGCTTGCACACAGTGCACCACAGTGGAAGGCCACACATACAAGAAAAAACAAGATCACTGCATCTTTCCTTCTTCGAAGAGTACAGCGAAATCGTTGCGCCAGTAATGGAGTAACGTATGCGTGTGTGCCTCTGGCGGTGTGTGCAAATCGGCGGCGGCTCTCCCTCCGGCCTGTGCTTTTCTCTTTACATTTTGATATCATGTACCGTGCGCCGTAGGCGTTGTGTGTGCGGCACCGTTGATCCGTGCTACGTGAGCAACGGGAAACCGTGCAGCGCACACAAAAAGATGGCGGCAAAGCGATGCTCGCTGCGTTCAACTCCTCTTTGCTTGAGCGGAGCCCGTCGCGTGCACTGTTTCCAAAAATGTCGATGACCACACACGCACACACGCAAACACACGTGCGCTAGAGCCGCCAATGACAACAGCGATAGACAGACCGTAAGGACGGACTACACAGAAGTCACAGGGGCGCGCACAGACACACAACTGTGTAAGCGCATCTTCGAGCACACGCTGTGGCTTTAAGACGCAAACGAGCCTTTCGGTGTCACCTGTGCATCTCTTCACGACAATGGGTACAGGAGGAGAGAAGTCGTACTCAACATCCACAGTTGCTCAATGAGAAGCAAGTGAAAAGAACCGGCTGCGCGCTAGCGAAACCTGCCACCGCTATCCCGGCATCCTTTCCCACCTCACGGTCGCTGCCATCCAGTCAAGAATTTCATTACCGAGTTGCTCCTGAGGATGGGAGAAAAAAGCTAAAAAGAAAAAGAGAGCGAGTCTCTGGGTATGGGTTTGCCTTCTTTTTTCCCGTTTCGTGTAGATCATTTTATACGACCTGCCACCGAATCAGACTTCATTGGTCACCTCCTTCAGCTTCGCAACGCGCAGATGCTGAAGGTAGGCCTCAGCGCCGCACGAGTGTCCGTACACGCCACCAGTGAACGCCGATGTCGCGTCCTTCCCAACGAACATGTCCAGAATGCGCTGCCCGCCAGGGTGGTTCGAATACCAGATGATGTCCTTGCTCCTGTGTGTGTAGCCAGAGCCCGTCGGAATGCTACGCATCAGGTCAATCACCTCGTTGTTGATGACAGTCAGCTTGCGACCTTTCGCAACTTCATTCTGCACCTTTTCCCACGTCCACTCCTCAGAGATGGGGATATCCAGCTCTTTGAGACGGGCCTGGGCCTGCTCCATCGCCTTCCTCGACTTTTTCAGCAGCATCTTGTTAAAGTTGGCGTCGATGACGTCATTGGGCGTGCGCACGAGGTTCTTGGCGCCGCCGACAAACGACACCGCACGAATGATCCACTTGGTGGGGTCGAAGTGGTACCACTTGATGCCGTTGCGGTAGTCCTGAGCAAACTCGTGATGAAAGTTGTGGTATCCTTCACCAAAAGTAAAAAGCGCGCACACGAAGGAGTCGTGCGACGAGTGCCTGTCCGAGAAGTTCTGCACCGCACCAAAGAGGTTTGTGTGAGCCAGGCTGTTGATGAAGAAGGTGCAGTGGTGAACAAACACAATCTTCGCGAGGGCGGCGTAGAAGTACCCACCGAGCCAGTCACCCCAGCCGAGGCCGCATATCAACGTGGGCAGGATGACACCAGAGAGCATCGCCATCTTGAAAAAGTGCTTGTGCTGAAACTGGATCACATAGTTATACTTGAAGTCTGACACGTCCACCTTGCCAAGCAAGGAGTAGTCCTGCTTCATGATCATCCACCCCATGTGCGAGAAAATAAAGCCGCGCTGCGCGTTGTAAGGGTCTTTCTCTGTATCCACATAACGGTGATGAATGCGGTGGTTGCGGCCCCACCACTTGGCCGAGCCTTCGAAAGAGCCGGCACCCGCGAAGGCGCACAGCCATTGGAACGCAGTTGACGCCGTGTATGCGCGGTGAGAGAACAGACGGTGATAGCCGACGGTGACGCCGAGACAACCGTTGAACATGTAAAAGAACACGGCGGCGACGAACGTTTTCCACTGCAGCGGCACGCCCATGAGCACTGCAGCGAGGACGCCGGTGATGGGAAGGCCCAGGACAGCCACAGCAACATAGTTGATCTCGTAGTTGCCTTCTTGGTACGTCGGCTGCCGGCGAACAGGCTCCTTCGTCGCCTCCTTACTCTTCATCTCTACCGAGGTCATGATTTCTGGTGCAGTATTGATTTTTTTTGAAAGGGCACACGAACTTTTCGTACAGCACATCAGGAGCCCAACGGAGCTATTGTGTTTTCCAGTCCGGACAGGAGCCAAGGCGACTCGTCGGGGCACAAGGCATACGGTGAGGGACGCAAGAGCGCAGCATCATAGGGAAGAGCGGGGAGGGGATAGCAGCAAAAGGACGGATAAAATGTAGTGCTTTGTAAGCTTTGGGTAGACCTTACGTCAGTGTCTCTGCGCTGTTTTTCATGTAAGCAGTGTCTCTCGCCAACGCTGACCTCCTCACTGGGATGCCCAAATTTCCAGCGGCTTGGCGTCTATGCAGCGTCTGTTGCAGATGACCTCGGTGCTGCACCACTTTTCCTCCTTTCTTCTTTGGAGAACAAGAAGTAGACGCTCAGGTTTGCGAGTGCTAACTCACTGTTATCATCTGCTTACACGAAGTAGTACGTCTGCAAAAGGCGAAAAAAAAAAAGAATCGATGGCGTTACACACGCACATGTGAGAAAAAAACAGAGGCCTAGGGGGCGCACTGAATGATCAGCTGCAGGGCCTCATTAATGGATCCAGATGCGCACGCGTTTGTCCTTCGATCCTGTGGCCACCTTCTGCCCATCCGGACTCCAGTCCGTCGCGTAAATCTCATCGCTATGACCTGACATGTCTTCGATAAGCTCCCTCTTCGCTATAGACCACAACTTTAAGGTGGTGTCTTTGCTGCCGGACACAAGCATGCGAGAATCGAGACTCCAGCTCACATGATACACGGCCGCCACGTGCCCGCGGAAGGTGGTTATGAACTTGCCGTCCTCGGCATTCCACAGCTTCACGCTCTTGTCCGCTGAGCACGAGGCCAGCATTGTACCGTCTGGACTGAACTGGATGTGGAACACAACCCCCTGGTGGCCTGTCATCCGCGCCACCGGTGTGACGGAGTGCTGTGGGTTCCACAAGAACATTGTATTGTCATCGGAGCAGCTGACCAGGCGCTCCGACCCGCCGAAGCGAGACACTACAGCGTCGTAGCGCTTCCGCGCGTGCGCGCACATCTCCTCGCGTGTGCTGAACTTGCGATCCTCGTGGTCGAAGGAGCCGGTGCGCGTGACGAGGTCTGTGCTAAGGGCCAAGAAATTAACCCAATGTGCATGGCCACGTAGGACGCACCACGGCGATCCGGTGGAGGCATCCCACACTATCACAGTTCGATCCTGCGAGGAAGAGTAGATGCGGTCCTCGCCACCCCACTTGGCACACGTGACACACGACTGATGCCCAGATAGGGAGCGTACCAGTCCTGCAGCCACGCTCCACACCTTCAACGACGCATCCTTGCTCGCCGAGACGAAGCGGCTGCATTCTGGATTGCGGTGCAGCGGCTCCCATGAGACATGAGATACGTAATGGGTGTGCGCCTTGTGCTTCTTGGCCTTGAAATCGCCGTAGCCACCGTTGTGCGTCCAAGTGGCGAGAACACCGTCCTTGCTTCCACTCACCAAGTAACGCCCATCCGGAGACCACGACAGCACCTGCACCCAGCTTGTGTGCGCCTTCAGCTCCTGCACAGGAGTCAGCGTATTCATATCCCAAATGCGAATTTCATTATCGCCGCCACCTGTCGCCAACAACTGGCTGTCTGCCGAAAAAGACACCACTAGCACAGCCTCGCTGTGACCATCCAGTGTACCTGCGCAGCGCGTCACAGGGCGGACGCGAAACACGGCCTGCGGCTTGTACATAATCTCTACTACCACTTCCTCCGGCGCAGCGAACTGGAGCTTATCAGCGTCCTGCGGGCGTACGCGTCGTCCCTCCTTCAGCATTCGCGCCACGTACTCGTCCTTCTGCTTTCTGAAAAGGATGTCCTGTACGCTACTGTTGATTTGCTCATCATCGATGAAAAAAGCGTACGGGATTGCCTTCATATCTTCATCATCCAAAAGTGATGTGAGAAGCTCATCAAGCTGCCGTGGCGTCGCAGACGCCGGAAGCAAGATTTGAGTGCCGCTTGGTGCACCGTGCGCATCCAAAAAGCGTACCATAATCTTTGGCGCATTGTCGTTTTCATCGTCGCCCTGCAACTCCGCCCCACAAACGACGTCACGCTTCTGCTTCTTCCGCACTGGCATGACTTCGAACTTTCCCCAATGGCGCCGGAGCAGTGATTACTGGAACAGATTGCGAGGCACTGAAGCAAAGTCCGGCGAGTATGGGCAATGCTTCTTTTTTCTGAAGAGGGAGCGTGAATATACGCGTCTTTTAGGAGCGAGGTGGGGGGAGAGGACCGCATGTAAATAGGGTGCGGGAGACCCATTCAAAGAAAACGAGAATGAGTCGAGGAGGAATGTATACACATATCTAAGGATGACAAGAGAAGTTCGTTGCGAACATCATGTGGGCGATCCAGGTGGAAAGAGCAAGGTTGCCGCCGGAACGCCGCCGCCATGCAGAAGCTACGCGACGGCAACAGCGGCAAGGGCAGTGCTTTAAGCGGCAACACACAAAAAAATCGGATGACCTTTGCTTTTTTCTTGTTGCTGCTCCATATCACCACTGCAATGTAAAGAGGCGCACGGCGCGCACCGTGTCTCACTCCCTGCATCTGTTCTTTTCCCTTTCCCTCAATCCCGCAGTGATTTCACAGACACTAGAGTGACGATCAGCCGCTCGCAACATGAAGATGCAAGCATACTCTCTCATACACACACACATATACCCAACGCCACTTGACTTCTCATACTTCTCCCCCCCCAGCATCGTTGCACACGTGGGGAGTAGCGGCAAAAACTTCAGGAAAAGCAGAGCCGGTGTACGGATCGCATCAACGGCTCTCTATCACGCTGCCTACTGCGCAGGAATTCTCTTGTCGTCCAGCCACGCCGCAATAATAGTATCTGGAACGCCAGGAGGCCGGCCAAATACACATCAAACCCAATTGCTAAGACGGCGCCAATGTGCGTTATGACGTCGCTATGCATCATTGCCCAGAGGGCGTAATTGTACAACAGGTAGCTAAGGTTTGCCACACCGGCTACAAGGCAGCACACAAACAAGCGCCTGTTACGCTCGCCAACGCAATTGCCGATAAAGTAGCAGTGGTGGTCCATCTGGTGCACGTACGTACCACACCGTCGGCAGTAAAAAGTCGCGTCATCCTCTTCCGCGCCGGCACCGCAGGTCGTCACCTGTGGGACACTAAAAACGCACGACGCGTAGAAGAATGCGAAGACCCCAAAGAGAACCAGATAAGCGGCGTCTGAGGTGCAGCACTGCAGCAGTAGTGACCACTGCACACCTCGTAGATACGGCAGGTGGCCAGCCAGGTCCCAAGCAAAAAAGAGCGCGTTGCAGGCGCGAGGATCAGAATTTCCGCCTGTCTTTGTTCGAGCTACGAACATGACGGCATAATACTGCCACGCAAAGGAGAGAGTAACGACCGCGATGTGTGCCCTGCCAAGGATGCGCGACCAGCTGTGCACCGACCGAGACGCATGCTGAGCCCTACACAGGGCTTCGCTCACAAAGCACTTGCCGAGAACAAAGTTGGCGAGCAGCAACGCCGCCGGCAAGAATAGTGCTGCATAGACCGCTCCCCAAGACGTGAGTGCTTCCTCCCATGTTGTCATTGTCGAACGCTCTTTCAGTGCGCCTGAGAGCCCTCACACTTGATTGTCAAACTAGGACCGCAGCCCTATCCCGCATTCTCCGGCTCTCTCCCCGGCTTCCCCTTTTCCTTCGCCTTTGCGCTCGTTGGCACAATGGGAAAGCCCCCGACCCGCGAAAAAAAAATTCGAAGAAGCAAGGGAAAGAGAGAGAAGATCAGGCCTCGCCACTTTGACGATCGTCGGAAGGGGAGGGAAGGGGGGGCAATGCTGAGCGCGGAAGTACATCTCCAAGCGATGCGACTGCACGCCAACAGCATCGTCAGCTCTGTCGGCTTGTGCCACATATGGCTTCCACTAACGCACAGCACCCATGCTACGCGCCACGCCCTGTCCTTTAGGTCTACTCCTTTGTTATTCAATTTCTTCTCCCAGTACCTCTGCTCTTTCAGTTTTGGGCAGTGGAGAGCTTGCTCTGCCACTCATTGCCGAATGAAAAATCAGTGTTCAATGCAGCGAAGCTGTTACAATGTGGTGCTGATGGTCATAGGGAGCGATACAACAAGTAATGCACCAGCGGTGTGTGTGTGTCGAGGAGGAGGGGCAACAGGCGAAGCTAAACACGAGGTTACCATAGGCCTCCGCATCCCCTCCTCACTGTTTACTCCACCCACCGCATGCAGGCAACAGGCGGCGGCCATGCATATCTTCGTGCGCCAGAATATTCAGCAATGAAACTAAACCACTCTGGGGTAATAATTCTTGAGCAGGAGAAATTGGAGAAGTGGGCGGCCCTCTGCAAAAGAAGGAGTATGCGACCGGCCGGGTGGGGTGCTGTCAACACCGCTGCGCGGACAAGAGGAGCTGATCGTGCATCACTGGCACATAAGAGAGACACTGCAAGCGGCAGCAACGCTGAAAAGGGGTCGGTGAGATTCCCTCACTACTTCTCGTCCTCCCGCTGGCGCTTTCGACTACCGCTCCCTGGCTCGCGTACTGCGGCGATGCCGCCCTCCTCTTCGTCCTCCATCTGTGAGCTCGTAACAATCCTTGGATCCTCAGTCATTAGAGTTTCAGAGGCACATGCGAATTTCGCAGAAGATGGACTTAGCCTACCCATCTTCCAGAGAGTCTCCTTTGAGAGCAGGGTGGTGCCAAGGTCCCTCTCGTGCTCCCACGGCTGCGCCATCTCCTTGAAGAAACCACGAGCAACGGTGACAGCTGCATCAACGCTTAGGTTCGTATTATTTTTGAGGCACTGAACGATCCAGCGTGGTATCTTCTTGCACTTGTCGCTGAGTGCGAACCGCTTGTCGACTAGAAGCATCATCCCGTAATCTGTCTTGTTCCGCAGCACCCGTCCTATGCACTGCGACGCCTGACGCATCGCGTCGAAATTGCGAAACTCGCTTTCCGATATGCCCAGGCACACCTCCATCCAGTGCATCCGCTGTCGCAGAGGCTCATCGTTTGGAGGCAGAAAGGGCACGCCGAACATAACCACAGCGCGACCGTAATGGCGATCAAAATCGATTCCTTCCGCTATCTTCCCGCGCGCAATCGACATGAACATAGCACCGCGGCCAATGTCGCATGCTCGACGGTAGTTGGCAAGTGCCACCGACGTCTCCTCCACACCCTGAGTCTCCACAAAGATGAGCTTGTGTTTCGCCAGCTTTTGTAGAAACCCGGAGCTGTGCCAAGCAAGTAACACCTCGCCCATATACTGGTACCCCGTGAAGAAGCACACCATTCCGTCAGGGACCGTCCTTGCGAGCTCAAGCAGCAGGCTCTCGTAAGCGGCCGTGACGAGCGCCTGGGCGGCCGGGTCCGTACGCACCTTGAAGCTGCTTGTAATCTCCTCAGCAGTGATGCTCACGCTCTCCGAACTGCGAGTGACAATGACCGGTGCGATACACTTACGTGATAGGGTCATCTGAAATGACTTCGAGATGGCCGGGGCAAATCCCAGGATTTTGGGATAAATATCCATGGGCGACAAAGTGCCAGAGGTGAGGATGACGCTGCGGTAACGGCCGAAAGTGTCCCGCAGCGCAAGAGAGGCGTCCACGCAGACAGTGCGGATCACTGGATCTGGAATCTGTGGCCGCGACGGGTCGAAGGCTTCGCACACCACCACGAACCCCGGCTTCTCGTACCGATCATCCTTGTAGTAGACGGACAGCAATGTATACATCTGTGCGATAAGTGCCACGGGGCGGTACTTGCCGGCATTGGTGACTTGCAGCGTGGTTAGCAATACCTTCAGCCGCTCAGACAAGTAGCGGAAGTGGCTGATCTCCAGTGCGCACTCCTCCTTCACCTTCGTCAGAAACGTCAGCGGGTCAGCCACGTAGGTACGAGTGATGCGTGCCACAATACGATGCGTAAAGTCCACAAGGCGCTGCATGAAGCTCAGAAAGTGGCTGGCTTGTCGCAGTGACGCAGGAATAGCGCTTTCAGCTACGTTTGCTGGTATTACCGGTGCCTCCACCAAGGCCCGCTCTTCCGGGGCACGCGCCATCTCAGCCATTGCCAGTCCGTTCAGGAGGCGATCGTATTCCTCCTGCAGCTGCTGCCGGTTCGTCGACTTCAAGTGGTCCAGCTCCTTGCTCAAGTCCTTCATGTTCTGTTTTGCGTCGAGGGCGTCTTTCTTCGTAAGGATCAGGGACATGGCCTCAATGCACACATCGTCGACATTATGGCCTTCGTCCATCACCACAATCGTGTTCTCATTGAGGAACCCCTTGGTCACCTCTGAGACGACGGGATCAACCATGTACAGATACGAGTGCACAATGATGTCGACGACGGGCAGGGCCTTGCGCACCAGGTAGTAGGGGCACACGTGGTGCTGCTCACCAAAGTCTTTCAAGTCGTCGAGCGAGTACACCCCTGGGGGCAGCTCGAGGGGTGTCTGCATCAGCCTGTCATAGTACCCGCACCGCCCTTCCTGCTGCCACGGAGCCGTGATGGAGCGACAGCCGGCGTCCACCTCGTCCGGCTGCATAAGCGATGCGACACTAGGTTCGATGCACAGGTTCTTCTTGGCTGTCAGGCACAGGCCCCGAAGAGGTCGAAGCTGCTCGCCCTCCGCCTCCCAGTGCTTAAGCAGCTTTCGCATTTCGCCCATCGTCTTCACCATCTCCTCCACCGTTCGGGTGCAGTACACCACTTTCCGCTTCTCGTCGGCGTGGTGATGCAGGTATGCGACCAAGATCGACAGCAGTGAGATCGTCTTACCGGTTCCCGATGGCATTTCGAGCACCATGTGTCCACCTTTGTCAAGGCCTCGTTTCAGCTCCGTTATGTAGTCTAGCTGCTCGGGATAGATGTACTCGTACGGGAACACCACAAGCACATCCTCAACGTAAAGCTTCATGACTGCAACCCACACAAGAAAATCAGATGTGCTTCACGGCCGATCTGACCACGATGCTGCCGCCTTGATATGGTGACCTCGTCCCTTGGCCCCGCTAAGAACGTGAGATGCAGATGTATCCCTGATGGAAAAAGCATCGGAGTTCAGTGATGTGATGTGAAGGAGAAGTGCCACGGAAAGGATCAAGGAAGAGCACCCGCTACGAGGGGGCAAGGCACGGGCAAGGTGGCGTGGGGAAATGAGCAAGGAAAGCGACAGCCGGCCACTTTAGAGAAGCGCTCTCTTTCGAGGGCAATCGCAGCTCCCATCTGGGGTGCATTTTTGTGGATTTGTGTGGGACAGGACGGAGTGACGGTCGCGCAGATGAGAATGCGCTGTAGTTACTGCTGTTAGAGACAGCCTCATCCTGCAAACGCTACCGGCCAGCTATACAATGACAGCACTAGTAGTAGCCCCCCGCCCCCAATTCTCTCTTCAGTAGCGGCACTTGACGCAATGACACACGACTTCCTGTGCTCACGACTCCTGGTCCTCTGCCTCTCGGCGACAGCGAGCCCTTTCCTGTTCCTCATGCGAGTCAATACAAGCAGTATTAGAGATCGCGCAATCAAGACACAATAAGGAAAATAGCACAGAGAGAAAAATATCACATTTGAGGCTTCCTGCTAACTGCCTGACTGCACCCACTCAGGCGATGTAATGGTAGACGCCCTTGTTACGAGGGTCTCGGCTAATGTATTCACGCCGGATCAGCTCCTCTATGCGTTGCTTGATTAGCTTGACATCTGGCGAAAATCGTGAGCTGAGCTGCTGCTGGCACTTGAGAACTAGCTCCGCGTGGTCAAGGGAGCGGCGCCCTTTCATAATGCGCACTAGCGCTCCGTCAATGGCCGGCTTTCTGTCCTCTTCTATTTGCCTTGATATGTGCTCGCTTTCGCCAACGCTCACGCGCGCAAGTGACGGAGGAATCCGCATCCGCCGCGCTCTGCACACAAACTCGTCGTTGACTGTAATCTCATCATCCGCCTGCAGCATTGCCTTTCCAGATCTCCGCGTGAGGACGCGACTTCGAATAAGGGGCGGCAGGTAACGCTGCAGTGAGGCGAACGTAACATGACAGCGATCTTCAATCTGCTGGGGGGTGTACACTGGTGATGAATTGAATCTCAGCAGAATTAGGGCTTGCACGCCACATACAAAAAATAGCTGAGTGCCTTTTTTGAAAGAGCCCTGTAGCTCTCCACTGCTGCACTCGTGCGACCATGTCAAAACGCGACCTGACTTCCCGGCTAGGTAATCTTCGCGCAGCGGCTCCAAGAGGCACTGCAAAAACGACGGGACCGCGATGTTGGGCTCGTTAGAGAGTCGACATGGCCAGATCCCTTTCTTGGCAACGAGCAGCTCGACCTCGAACGACATCTGTAAGTTCTTCCTCGCCAGCACCTCCGCTGCACGAAAACTGTTAGACGCCTCCCAGTCGTGCAGCATGCTTTCCAAGCACGCGGTGCTGGTCGGTCCACATCGCTGCCGAATGCGCTGGATGAGCGCGCGTTCATTCGCCTCGTTGAATTTCTTCACAGGAAAGAGAATGCGGTCGGCCATGTGCTCCCGAGACGTTGCAATGAAGCGATCGCGCTCAGTCACATAGGCTAAAGTGGCTACAATACGATCCATCTCTGCAATCCCGGGTCCCGCCTCCTGCTGGAAGAGATGGTTCACGTAGTGAGAGAGCCACTCACAGAACGGTACGATGCGGCTCTCGCCACCGCCACCGGAGCTCGTGACAGCTACACCATGATTATAGCATGCCTCAAGTCCCTCACGAACAGCCTTAGAGAGGGTGAAGTCGAGCTGGAAACAGCGCGACAGCAGCTGCGGGAAGACCTCCTGCAAGTGCATCATGCCCGTAGTGTAGGCCACCACGTCAACAGAGGCTTCTTCACCTTTGAACTTCTCGCACAGTTCGAGACCTTCAGCCTCAATTTGCTTCTTAATTAGGCCTGCAAGAAGTTCAACTCCAGATTCTCGCCTAGAGAAAAAGCTGTTGCACATCTGTAGCTGGGACTCGTCGCGGCTTCGCAGCATCTCTAGAACCCCCGCAGGCGAGTCGACTAGCTTGCGCCGTGTGACGGGGGAGTCGACCAGCGTGGCCTCAACGCACGTCATGATGCGTTCTTCATCCTGCGTGGGGAAATAACGACGGCAGATGCTCCGCTCATCTGTGAGAGCCTCGTGAACGGAGCGGAGAAACACCGCCGCGTCGGCTACAGCGTCCCACTCCTGCAAAAACCGTTCGTAATCCTTCTTCGTCTTCTCCAAGTATGGCTCCAGAAAGGCAGTGACATAAATTGACTGCGTGTCTTCGATATTCATGGACGAAAAAAGGCCGATGGCTGTCGCAATCTGCTTTGCATTAGTGCTCACGACACGGCCCGCCCTCTCCTTTAGAAGTAGCTTCTGGGTAATAGAGCTCACAACTTCAGCATTTTTCTTGAAGATTTGCTCCAAAAAGATGCTCAGGCCTACCTGCTGCAGCGACGGCTTTGAATGGTACACAATGTAATACCGCGACAGATACCCAAACGTCCGCATGTTCCATTTCATCAGGATTTTGTACTGGTCCCACACGTCCAAAATTTTCTGAAACAGTTCCTGCTCAGAGTCGGCAGAAAGGTCGCGATACCGCCACAGGTAGGTAGTTAGCATTTCGTTGTACTCCATGTAAAGGAGCTCGCCCGCGTCATAGCCGGGGTACTCCGCCGCCTTCGACGTATTCCGTGTGGCTGCAGTGTAGACAGTGTTATAGTGATTCATGCGTCTCTCAAACGTGTTGTATCCTTTGAAGTCGCTACTCGCCAGGTCGGCAAGTGCCTCAAAGTCTGCCTTCATCTTGCGCAGCGCCTGTCGATCCTCTTCGAGCATGGTCGCTACTCTTCCCCCAATCAACTAACAAGTTTTTATTCGAACCTGGAAAACGCCACAGCGAAGAGGATTTAAAGCCTCGTTTTTCCCCCTCGTCGCCAGCGATTGGCCACAAAAGAGATGACACAGCCTGCAAAGATGCTCGCTTGCGCGCAGCGCCGTGCTCCTCTCTCGTCTCACTATGCGGGCCTCCACGCGCGATTCGGCACACTGCTAGTGCCACCGACACAGATGAAGAAGCACTGGCTTAGCGCGCTCAACCCGTTCCGCAGCGAAGAAGAGTGAGATGTGCCCCCTAGAAACACGCCGCTCTCTCCCTTGCCTCGACTCTTCACCTGCAGAGATTCGAGGATAAAAGAACGGCAACGGTGATGTTGTCGTAGAAAAAAAAGCGCACGCGCCTCACGGGCGACAACAGCCTTTGTATTTTTCGATCTGTAAAAAAAGAAATGCTTTCATAATATGCAAGAGGAAGGCGACAAGACACGAAAATGAAAAAGAAACATGACGAAAGGTTCTGGAGTCCAGCCAAAGCAGGTGCCCTAGCGTATCAGCTTTTGCTGCATCAGTGGTTTAGCCAGCAGAGAACGGTAATCATTGCCGACCACATTCACGTGCGACTAAAAACGTACTCGCACCCTTGCCTGTGCGGCCGATAGCCTTCCGCCTTACTGCCTTCACACCATAAGTAGAACCAAAATGTACACGACGTTACACTAACGTCGCCGTGGCTCTGCAGTATTCACGTGGCGACTGCACCGGCAGCGTCGCCGTGCCGGAGTACGATACACTCGAAGATCGCCTTGCTGGCAGCAGCAGTGTCACCAAAATCACCCACTAGATTCTCAGCACGGATTAACCTCTCCTCAAATGCATCTAGGCCGCCTGCCACATGCAAGCATTGTGGAGCAACATCCTTGAAATGTAGCATGAAAGGGACCGTTTCGCGTGAAAAGCTGTCCAGATAGAAGAGCTCGCCATTCATGATGCGAAGAAGGATTTAGCGAGAGAATGCTGGGCACGGATGTCAACACCCATCTTGCGCTCGCTGAGCACAAACACCCATTGACAGTTGAGCTTACCAACTCATGAGCGGCCTGAGGAAGCTCGGAAAGTAGCTTGTCGAGCGCTCTCTCCAGTGGCACAAGCCGCAATTGCCAATCACGGCAGCCGATTGAAGTAGTACAGTCTCTTTGTATGTCCACACTTTGCCGAGATTCACTCAGCCGACCTGCTCGAGGAACTGAAGCTTCAGCTCGGCAGAGAGCGTACCAGACCTCAGCATGCACCGTTTGTGAAGCAGCAGCGCACTCTCCGCCTCAAGCAAGAAGGTTTTTGGCGGCAGTCTAGCTGAAAGCCCTTGAAGACCAGGAATAACCACCTTACGGCACCACAGCAGCTGGCGTAAAGCCTGCGTGCTCTGCAGTAGACTCGTACCACTCCATCGCTAGATGCGGCGTGCAAGCATGGAGCAAGAAGCACCTATGCTGCTACACAGGAAAGCCTAGGAGGCACCTCAAACTTCGAAGAGCAAGAACGTAGTGAAGGGCGTAAAAGGACTTTCATTATCGAGCGCTCACTAAAACATATGATACTAGCATCCTTCTATAGTGACTGAAATTGGTTGAGAGAGCGCCGATAGCGTGGTTGGTGCTCCCCTAGCCCCACTGCCAGCAAAAGAGAAACTAAATAACAGTAAGAGCTTACGCAATCCAGCAGTCGACAATTGCAGTTGCGTCACCATTCTCTTCTTTTTTTATTTGGATTCCGTGTGGCCACAGGCCTTTTCTTTTCGTCAACCAGCGAATTTACATCACAGAACTGAGGCGAAAAGACACCCGCACTACGGTGCGCATTGCTCTACATCAGATAGCAGTACAGCAAACTCCTTTTCCATTTCGGCGATCCGCTCGCGAAGACATTCAAAGACTCTCCTTTTGCTCTTAATTTGGCTATCAAGCTCGACTCCAAAGGTGTCCAGATTATCCTGTAGCTTCTTTTTAGTCTCCTGAAGAGCGTTCAGTGCCGCATCCTGTTTCGCAATCTCTTCCACAGCTTTGCGTTCTCTGACCTTGTAAGCGCGAGTGCAGTCCGTCAGGACATCGATCTTTTCATTCTTCTTCGCCTCCAAGACCTCCTTTCGTGCCTCCAATTCTGCCGAAAAAGAAAGCTGCTGCTCTTTTCGGATAGCAAGAGCCGTCATTCTCTCCAAGTACTCTCGCTTCAGCGCCTTCAGTCTCTCCTCCATAATGGCTATACCATCTGCCAGCTGTTGGTCTTCGTAGAAGAGATCGTTGGGGGCTGTTGTCGCACCCTTTTTCACCTTTGCCGGCATGTTTCCTGGCATTAGCACCCGCTACGCAGAAGGGCACCGAGTGTCTGCTACCTGTTGCGAGCAATAGCTTCTCTTTTTCGCAGCCTTATTTCAGCAGCAGCATACAAAGCGACATAAAAAACTAGGCCCCAAGAACACCGAGCACCTTGAGAAGCGGCAGCCCCACAACAGTGCGTACAAACATCAATCAAGATCGACAAATTTGTATGAAGCCTGTGAAAGTGGTAAAGCGCTCCGGCGAGCAGCATCATAAGCCCATGAAAAAAAAAGTAAGCATCCAGAGAACGCGCCAGTGTGACACATGAAAGGATAAACGAAAAAAAGATAAAGGAAGAAAGAGAGTGAGATTAGCATGGCATTGACTGCAACTCGAACAGCGATGCAATTACATACTTCCTTCTCTCTCTCGTGTATACAAAAGTCACATGTTTCTCTCACCTGGCAAACGGGTCGTCTCATCAAAACGACTACATTCACCTTTTTTCAGTGCTCAGGCTTCGCTTTTTTTTTTGGCAGCTAGAATCATCAGATACCGTTCAGTACACTGCCTCTTCATCCCGTTTTTCGCCTTCGGTATGCCGTGGACAGTTCACTCTTTTAATTGTTTATAGCGGGCAACCCCCACACAGCAACACAGACACCGACGGCACCAAAGTGTGCACATCTACGAAAGTACCAAAGGTCACCGTTACACCGCATCCATTCACTTTTTCGGGGACATCCACTTGCCCGCCTCAAGGGGGTTTACCTTGCTCGCCTTTTGGATCAGTGAATGGCTCAGCATTTCTGTTGCGCTCGGCCGGGTGTCCTCTGGGCGTAAACAAAGCTCAATGAACTCCTTGAACTCGTCGCTAAATTTAGTTTCCCGTTCATCCCAATTTATCTTCGCCGTCCCTGAAGCTATCGCCTGGCACAACTCGAACAATTTCGGCTTCAAGGAGGCAAAAGGGTACTCTCGGAAGGCACACTCGGCAATGGTCAGCCCCGCACTCCAGATGTCACTATTAAAGGAATACGGCTTCGACTGTATTCTCTCCGGGCTCATGTACGGCACCGACCCTTGTGCGGAGAGGGTTTGCAGATCCTCTCCAGAGAGTGTCTTTGCCACTCCGAAATCTGAGATTTTTATTTCCCCCTTTGTGTTCGCCAGCACGTTCGCGGGCTTGATGTCGCGGTGAATCATATTGAGGTGGTGCAGAAACTCCAGGCCTTTGAATAGCTCACGCGCTATATATGCAAGCATATCTTCACTAAAGCCTTCGGGATGCCTATCAATAAGATTATTCATAGTTCCGCAGTCCATGTACTCGAGAACAATGTACAGCCTACCATCGCGGAAAAATGCCTCGTAGGACGAGACGATGTTCTGGTGCTTCACCGCAGCGACCTGCCGAAGCTCAGCCTCCAGGGCGGAACGCATGTCGTCTGAATCTCCATCAAACGCAATGTACTTCATCGCATACTTTTCGCCCGTTCTTTTATGCTGCGCTACGCGTACCTTTCCTTGAGAACCCTTTCCTATCTCAGAGCCGATACGTAAATCCTCAAATTTGATCTTGTTCATCACAGCATCTGATTTTGGTTCACCACTAGCTGACGGCGTACCAGGACCTTGCGCTATCCCCGTCTGCTTCACGCGCATCTCGACGCCCCCTTCCCCTTTCACCACTAGAGTCATGGTATCCGTGATCGATACCGCTTTATCTTTAGGTTCAACATGAAGCTGCTGTAGAGCCTGTGGTCGTTTGGGGGGCATTAGAGTAGATGAGGCGGCGCAGAACAACAGCAAAACTGAGAAACAAAAACAAAAAAAAACAATAATAAAAAGAAGATAACTCAATTCGCGTACTCACTCATGCACTATTATTAAAAGGAGGATAAAGACCCCGATTGGCCTTCTCGCCCCGCGCGCGCCATCGTTTCAGGTGAAGTATACAGTTCCGAAGAATCGAAAGGCATGAAGGGGACGCAAAAAAAAAAGACCAGAGGAGACAAGGAGGCGCAGAGTAGGCATGATTGAAACAAAACTCTTTTACGACATTTCCACAGTCTACCATGAGTGCGTTCTTCTGTCCTCGTCTATGCAGGATAGTTCCAGGCTACGCGAGGCTACGTGAACCTCCCCACAACAGCTGTTCTTCGAAACCGCAAAGGAAAGCATCGTTTCGAACAGAGAAATTGCTTAATGCACGATCGAGCCCCCATTTCATTTATCCGACACTTGAAAGATGGATCTGCTGCTCCTCAAATGTACATTATCGCCATGCGTACGTCATAATTATTCTTTGTTTTCCTGTCCAGCACATTATGCAGTGATACGACGAAAAAAAACGCTACATGTACATCTTTTTCTTTTTCAGACTCAGAAAGGATTAAAACACAGTGCTGACTCGAGAAAGCGAACTCTATTTCCACCAAGGTCCCTCACTTTTCTGTGTTGCCAGGAAGATAAAGAGCAGATGAATGATAGATACAAAATGGCAATCTACATACTGTGGCATGCGCTCTCATAGTAGAGAAAGGGAGTACCAGAGCAACATTACTTCCTTCCCTACGGGTTCCTCGAGTGAAGAGAGACAAGTAAGCAATGACAAACCGAAAATGGCGTCACTCTTGAGCCCTTCTCTGCTCTCTTTCAGCACGCGCCTTAGCACGGCGCTCATCATCTCGCCTTTTCCGCTCCAGGCGCTTCTCCATTTCAGCCTGCTCCTTCTCAGCTTGCGCCGCTTCTCTCTCCTGTGCTGCGAGCTGAGCCTTGAGGATCCTTTCCTCCTCCAATCTCTGCTGATGCTGCAATTCTCTGAGCCGCTCAGCAGCAGCTTCTTGCTCTACGCGTTCGTTTTCACGAGTAGTTTGTAGTTCATGGCTCAGATGGCACTGTGTCGCCAGCAAGCACATCAGATCATCTTCTGTGTCGACGAGCTTGCGCCGCAGCAACTCTTCTTCGTTTTCTACGAAGGTCAGCATATTGCAGAACAGAAACTGCTGATAATCATAATAGTCGACAAAGAGAAAGTGGCGCGCTTGCAGAAGCGCACGTTTTCGCTCGGCTTCCGCTACCATGAGCTTCTCAACGCAAGCTGCACTTTTTTTTTCTGACAACTTTTGAGCCTCATCAGCACGTGCCGCTTTCTCCTGTAAGCGCGACTCGTACCGCTTCAGCAACACTTTTTGATGCTCTTTTCGCTCCTCGAATTCCTCCCATGTTTCTGTTGTGCATTTTGTACGTTCTTCATCGCCTAAATAGCCTTTTCTCGACGCGAAGCTCGCCCACCTTTCCAACAAAAGGGCCCTGTGATCTTCGGCAGCTTCCCTGCGCGCGAGATCGGCGCGTGTCATGAAAGGCACTCTATGGCACCCCACATTACCGCTAAAAGCTTCCATTCCTACAGCCGAGAAAAGCAAACTAGTATCCACGTAAAAGCCACCATAATGAGGTTAAGGAAAAAAGGAGATAATGACTCTCATGGTCTCTGTCCACCATACAGGTTGCTCTATTGATTGCACTCGTCTAAGCCCAGCACGGCAATGATCCCTGACTATGAAGCTAGTGCGTGGCCTTCCAGTGCAGCAGGGTCTAGAGGTTTCTCTCTCTCCTATTTTACTGGAGAAAATGTTCTATTTTCAGCTTGGCAAATACGGGAAAACTCTAACAGCAATGAAGTTGCCCCTCTAGGAGTGCACTATGCAGCAGATGCAGAGGCTTCACAAATTATTCTCTCAGTGCAACACATAACACACTCCCTTTTTTAAGATACACGGGATTCGCACAGGTGAGGTAGGTACTTTTCCTGAACCATACGCATTAAGCTCCCTACCTGACCCTAGCACAAGCCTCGTTTGCCATGGTCATTCAGTTGAAGCAGACCACATGCTGATTTCATCATCCACACCAGAGGAGCTGTTGCTGCCAGAAATATGCGTACTTGGTACCCTCGCGAAGATACTCACCCTATCCCCACCGGAAGCTGGACGAATAAAAAACCGGGACGTAACAACGGAACGCAAAGTAGAGGACAGCTGTTGCTAACGACAAAGAAACAATCCTTCTCCACTGGCACCCTCCCCTCAGAGAAACCTAATCATTGTACAACAAGGGTTAATGGATTAGCTTACAAACATGTAGGCCACGAAGCCATTCATTCAAATCATCTACTGAAGCATAACAGTAGTGTTTTCACCCTAACGTCCTCTCAGGAACCTCCCGCGGTTGCAGAAAGAACTCAGCCAATGGCACCGTAACACGACCATAGCAAGCAACGTGCATCATCGCCACTTCCCCCCCTCGCCTCTTTTAGAGCACCAAGCTGATGCAGCACAGCAAAGTGCTTCGGTGAAACAAAATCCTTCTGCACCTCGCTCTTCTGGTGCATATGATACAAGACTTTTCGCACTGTATGCGCCCGTACCTTAACCCAAGAACGGCCGCTCTAAGAAACGGGGGGGGGCGCCCGTTTCGTGTGTCCCAATAGCTCTGCCACATCCCCTTCATGTCGCCACCATAGGCCCCTCCTTTCTCTACATCACATATGGCATCTTTCTTCTCAAACTCGCATATATTCCGCCCACCGCAGTCCGTGGAGAGTATTTAATATAAGGCCCATGCTTCTCTGTAACTTGAAGCGACTCGTGCACAAAGACTTTGATGCCTGGGGCTACCACATCCAATGGCCACAAAATCAGGTACTGAGCCCCCTAACCGGAAAGCTCAGCTTTGCAGTTGAGGACATCAAATTTGCCTATAATGCATGGTCCCTTCTCAGGCTAGCAATGTTTTTTGGTGTGCACCATCCCAAAATCTTGAGCAACATGACCAAGACAACGCCATCGATGGACATTATGCTCTCCGGTAATCGTCTCTTTTTCATGCACTCCCGTGTCAACGCGAATTTGAGCCGGTCAAAGTTTCGCGTCGCACTCACCCCTAACCATCCCCATGCACTCCCCGTTCAACACCTCGTGCAGCTCGCACACTGCCGTCTCTCGAAACCCCAGCCAGCTGGTATCGAGCTGGTCCTCGGCATGGAGAACGGCCTCTCGCAAAAGGTCGTGGATGCCTGTGACGTGTGCACCTTTATTCCCCAGTACGGCTCTATTGGTTCACTGTCGATGTTGTCCGCTCTCGCTATCGCCGCTCACGCAGTTCTGCGCGGAGCCGTGAAGACGGGCAGTAACACTTCGCATCTCAGCAACTCAGTAGTGTGTACCTCACAGGGGCACATGCCCCAATCGAACAGTTCGGCTCAAGAAAAAAACGCTCTCCCGCACAAGAAGGACTTACTAGACTGTAGTAACATCGCCATCAAGGCGTTACTCAAGGACAGGCGGCGCGGCTACAGTCTCCAGTTAAGTTTGCTCATCTACAACGAACTTGGCGATCGCAACATTGGTGCAGTCATCAGAAACGCCAATGCCTTCAATTGTGAATACGTGGCTATAGTGAATCGAAGACGGTTCAACAGACGCGGCACGCTCGGCACAGAGAAGGTCCAGGATATATACTTCTTCAAAACTCTCCAGGAACAGCAGGCAAGGCGGCTTCTCGAGGGGTATGAGATTTGGCTCTTGTACCCATACTACCCAAACCTTCTCGTGCACACCAATGGACCAGAGGGAGGCGACCCCGACCGATCTTCCACTTTTTTGCGACATGAAGACCCCATATTACAGGCTTGGGGAGCTTCTCAGCACCACCTCACCAGTGAGCATCCCCTAACACTTCGCTTCCCTCACCTTTCGAAACACGCAGTGTTTCTCGATGACGACAGCTCTTTGACCTGTTGTATTCAAGATGTGAAACGCAAAAATCTTCGTGGAATTCTACTTGCCGTGCCGGAGGAGGGCAGCTCCCCGCATCCCTCTTTGTGCGAACTCAGTCGTCGCGTGGTGTATGTTACCAGTCCATCGTTTCTTCCTCAGCAGACGCAACGCGGACTCAATCCAGCACTTTCCACTGCGGTCGCACTCGAGAGACTACGGAGCGCCGCTGACGGCTTGTCGTCCATGTACGAGACGCCTACACGTCTTTCTGGTTGATTGTAACTCTAACGTCTCTTTTACAGTGAAAACACACTGTGCCCCACTTTCTCCTTGGTCTACCTCCTGGCCCCATCCCCTCTTCACAAGAAACGCACCCACTTTGTGTTTCTCCTTTCCCCCTGCGAGTACTGCTGGCAACATACCGCTTTTCAGGGACGGTGCAAGCGTTTCCATTCTGGCATCACCTTTTGCTCGACATGGGATGATGAACGCATTAGCCCCACCTCGTACCCTTGTCGAGGGCCCACACGTGCGCCTCTATGGCCCAGCCCTGAAGACAGCTCATGCTTTTTGTGACACTACTTATCTCTTCTCCACTTACAGCTCCTTTCTTCTGCTTCCAACGTAAAGGTTTCCCCTTTTCTACTTCAGACAACATTTCTGTGCACACAGGCGCCATCAATGTCAGCATAGGTACAAGATCAAACGTTCTTAGGCTTGCCCGCATACTACCTACTGCCGCTTTCAAAACTGCTATCTTCTCCCCAACCTCCCTATTCATGTTTTTTCTAACCTACATTGCTCTGCATTTCCCAAAACATACCACACGGCCTTTAGGTGCTGTTTAAAACAGACCAGGTAGAACTGCGTATCCGCTATCGAAACGACCCAGACTTCTAATTTGTTTCCTTTCTAGAGGCCCTTCTTTATTCCAGTTCTGAAGCATCCTGCTTTGTTTCTCACATATAAAGCTCTCCTTTCTGGCGTACCACCAGCACCCCATCCACGCAGTCGGCCCCGATTTGTGCGTTCGACTCACAAGAACACCCATGCGCTTTTTAGCTGGGAACTCGTTCACGTAACGAAGGCAACAAGAAACAGTGCGCCATAACCTGTGTAGGATGGACTACAAGATGGCCATACCTTTCCGTTACGTGCTCGCGGAGAGCTGAGTAACAACCTTACTAACTTCAAGCGTACCCCCTAGCAGCTGAAAAGGCAGTCAGAGAAACTCCCTCTAACGGTAGCCGGCACGTTAGCTTCACCTTGAAAACGAACACTGAAGCCGGACTGGGAGATGGGGCTAGACAATGTGCGCACTTGATTGGGGGCTAATGAATCGGGCTGTAAATCTGTCCCTCTTCACGCACTCCCTGTGTGAGTTATGCTGGTGCGTTTCACGCCGACTCCTCATGACCGGCGAGAAGGCAAAGACTTGTTGCCCTTCGCGACACATCTCTCATCCTTTTCCGAACTCCGGTGAAGGAAACAACGACCCTTCCTCGCTCGCCTCAAGCAGTTTTCGACAAGGCTGTGATGCTGACAGAGAGTGAAGCTAGGGCCCAGGGTTGCAGCCTCTACTACACGCAGACGCTTCAACGCCTCGGGGAAAGAGTGTCATCAATGCTTGCTACCGCGAAAAGGTCCATCTTTTGAGCAAAGAAGAGGGACGCCACTAGCAGTAAAGGCCATGTGCCTCTCCGGTACACCGTTCAGTTCAAGGGGAACTGAAATCTCCACCACTGGAGCATCATTATGCCACAGAAGGAACGGCGAATGACTACTACTACTCGCCAGTGGGGACAGCGAAGGAGTAGAAAACCGGATTCTGCAGAACTTCATTGCCCGCTCAAAATTCCACTCGCTCATCCCACCTGAAAGGACGCCTGCGGTCTACACCATTATCTCTGGTGACCGGGATGAGGTCACGCTGGAAGGCACTCATGCGTCGGCACATGTCCCACTCCTCCAGCAAGCGCTCTACCACAACTGAACCCTTGCCAAGCGCATGTACGGTGACAGAGCCCATAGATACGGTGCAGCCATCACGTGTCTGCAGCACCTGCTGTTCCCGACAGAGGAACTGGAGCAGAAGAGCTACCGCCTGTTCGACATTGTATCGGCAAACGCGCAGGGACAGAATGAGGAAGGGGCTACACCCCAAATAACGAAGCCGTTCGATGGGAAGCTAGGATGCGAGGAGAAGCTTAGGCGTGCGAGCTTAGAGCGTGTCCTGCAATGTAGGCGGCTCTCGCATATCAAGCAAACTCAGCACAATGTTTTTGTGCTTACTGGATAGGGCAAGGGTTGTGGAGGCTCGCCTCGCAGATGAGAATGCGCGAAGGTTTGGGCACCATTTGTATGCTGAATGATGACACTTTCTCCCTCTGCGATCACCACCGTCTCTCCTGCACACACATGAGTGCTCCGCACGCGAACTGCGTACAGCTGGTGAAAGGGCGAAGCTTTTTTTTGCCCTCCACATCACCATCGAATGAGCGCAACATAGCTTCAAGGAAAAGACACCTTGTTTTTTCTGTGAGCATCCAGCCATCTTCGTGAATCATGCCCATAGGTCCACAAGCCGTTAAGGGAGAAAGATTCCGGCAATGCATCGAGAATCTACAGTACTTCAAGG
>NC_090160.1:5000-132500 GCF_017916325.1 Leishmania martiniquensis
CAAGGAAGTCTGGTGGAGAGATTACGGCAGCATCTTCTCCCTTTGACGGAGTATCCACCAAGATTCTGCAGCTTCCACGACGTGCGTCTGTGTTCTACTAGCCACGCCTGCAAGTGTGGTGAAACCTTGTGGTGGGTCTAGCATCGCGGACATCCTGGATACAGTGTCCTTGAGCAGCAGTTACGGTGCTGTTCAAGGTGCTGTGCGTCTGCAAGATGAAGCTCAAGAGAACAGAGACAGAGAGTACCTCAGCATACTCCAGCAGCGAAGTGTTGCGTGAGAGCAGATGCTGATTCATCGCGTCGAAGGCTCTGTTTTGCGAAAGCGTAGCATACCTCTATTTGAGCTCCCTATGCGGCTTCTGTTCGTCGCTTGCTGATGTACTTTGCGCCCCTGCATGAAAGTGAGCAGGATACCTCTGACGACAAGACGCCCGGTTGCTTGTTCGCGGCGCGGAGAGCCGGCAAGAAGAGAGTTTCAAAGGAGAATATTAGGGGCTTCTACGATTGAACAAAACCTTAGAGTGTTTCAGAGACGGAGTGCTCTATTGCGATGCTCTATCTACGCTGTGCACGAGCACGCACCACGAGCCTGTAGTTTTCCAGCCGCACCTGCTCCAGGGGCACGCCTGCAGTGAGTAAGCCCCTTGTGTAGCCCCGTATTTGTAGACCACCTCGAATGTCACAGAGAAGCGTGAAGTCATCTGCAGCGCTCTTGGTTGTCCGCAGGACATTAAGCGTAGGTTCGTGGGCCCGTGTTCGAGTGAGAAATGCTGCGAGCGTGGAAAGAAAGATCTGAGAATCGCTTTCAACTTGGCACAAAAGAGGTGGGTGTGCAGAAGGCGGGGAGACGAGGACGCTGAGGTGATTCAGGGATGTGCAGTACGCACTGACCGAGTGTTGATGGTGGGTCATTTACACGGGTGGGTTCTCGGTAACAAACGGTAGGCGAGGGGGCAAGCTGTGAAGCAGGCTGCCGAAAAGGAGATCAAAAATTGGTGAAAATATAGTTCGTGCATGGACACTGTAAAGGACGCCTACAAAAAGGGATGCCAGGAAATGAGAAAGTAGCAGGAGCTATCGTCACGACATTCCACCATGGCAGAGCTCCCAATAACAGTGGCCAGATGGGCACCAACACTCTGGAAAAGAATGTCAAGACAGGGTGCTGTCCCGCAGAGATCTCTAGCAGAAGGGTATGCAAACCGTCACAATGCCTTGGCCGCTCCCTCTAAAACGCAGTCATATCCGCCTGAGGAGGACATGGTGCAGGAGTCATCTACTGAAAAGGCACGCGTGACGCAGCCGGTTTGCAGAATGTGTTGCAAAGGCGCGTCTTTGGTCCCATGCAGAAGCAATGAAATGTGGAGATTAAGTGCATATAGCAAGAGAACGAGAAGACTCTTACGCCGCTTGTTCTTGACGCATCCATTCCTACAGGCAGACTCGATCGCCTACGGAACACGCCAGAGGTATTCTCTCGACGAAGTGATGTCACAGCGCGTTACCGAACATCGCAGCTGCCATCACCATACTCTCGAGGAGATATGTGGCTGTGTATTTGAAGAGATTCTCAGCTGACACAAGTACCTCCAGTAACCCCTTCTCAGGCGGCTATAAACTTCCCAGAAAAGTGGGAAACAACCACATGCAGAATGCCGCTCACGTGGTGAATCCACTAAGCCAAACAGAGATGGGTCGCAGATAGGTGCCTGTTGCTACAGTTAACCACCAACCAAAGCCAACCACGACGATAACGTCAGCACCAGAAGCGCCGATGTGTAGGCAAAGAGCAGTATCGCGGCCCCCTCTCACTGAAGAGACAAGAAATTATTCGCCGAGAAAGAACGGTCAGGTAGTCTCGCTTCCAGGGCACATGACTATGCTTTGTCACAGGACTCAATGATAGGGTGTGGGCACCAAAGCTGTCGAGGGAAGTCCGCTGTGGCAAAGTAAGCAGAAAGACAGACGGGGCGCAAAAAAGGCCAGCGTGTGAAGGCAGAGATAATGGCATTTCCGAAGTGAAACCCCGCGTGCCCACTGCACGCACGTGAATGAGAAGATCGACACGCACGGCCACACATCACCTCTCGCCGTGCCCTGCACTGTGCCCGGCCGGTTTCCGTTGCCCTTCCGCATGCCTTCCGCGTGAGCTTGCGGCGAGGAGGACACCGCACGGGCATCGGTGCATGGCGCGCCGGCATCCGATGCACGTCACGTCTAGGGCCCCGCCCGACAGCGTCATCCGTGAGGACACCGGGTGGGGGGGGGGGGGGCACAGAATAGGGGGAGGAGGAGGGAGGGGCGAACTACTCGCATGTCAGCGCACCCCACCCCCAGCAGGAAGTCACCCATCTTGAGGATAGGGCCATCGGAAATCATGTCCGCGACGCTGAAGCGAGCTTTCTCCGTCCCTTGTATCAAGCTATGGTTGCCATAAGCTCGTGTGAGCGCCGCTCGCAACAGCGGGTGGGGAAAAGCAGGGCTAAACTCGTTTTGCTTCTCTCCCTTCAGCAGTACCTTTAGCGCCTTCACCCGCCCACAATCAGGCCGCAGAGATACCATCGAATTCGTCAAGACTGGGTTGAAGGTGGACGTGCAGAGATCCCTTCGCGCAGTGCATATTCGCCATCATTGCCCTGCGGACCTCAGCATATCCTCATGAGTGGTGAGAAGGTGGCGTATTCAGCCAGCATCGATAAACGCCACGTGCGCATGAGGCACCCATCGTCGCAGCTCGACGTATTCTTGGAGATGTCGTTCTGGAATGGGTAGCCTGTCCCCGATGACCTAACTACATGTACTGCAGCAGGTGCAACGCAGAGATGAGCCAATCGCATAGGGGTCCGACCATCCTGTCGTACAGTGACGCATCATGGACAAAAACAGGTCTATGACGAGGAGCCAACGCAACCACAGAAATGTGCCGGTAACGAAGGAGCTGGTGCGAAGCTGCTTGTCTAGGTGCACACAGAGTAGGAGGGGGGAGGGGCACTGAAGAAACTCCGTCAGAAAGAGAAGCTCGTGCAGGTTGGCGAAGGCATACGAGATCAGATGCCTGCGTGGACGACGAAAACGGGATGTGAGGTGTGCTTTGCTTCTTGTTGGAGTTGGTTCATTGCTTGTGTCTTGGGCAGCATAGCGTGCACCGTACACGAGGCAGTTTGCATCCATGGCAAGGGGTCACGGAAAGAGGCGCGCGTTCATCGTGGCGGAGAACGTGGCATGGCATCATCTCCACCCAAAGCTCTCGCTGCCAGTCGCCCACCGCCGCAGGAAAGCGAGAATGCGGCAGGTACACGTCGATCTCGGCATCCTGTGTAGCATCCATAGCTGGAGCTCCAAGAAACGGGCAGTCTCATCAGCTTCATGGAAACGGTTGGTGTCCTTGTTGCCATCGTGACCCAGCTGGTAAGCCCAGCGGCTGTCCTCGAGCACCTTCTCTGGCAATGATGAAAGGCATGCAAAAGTGGAGGGCCTGCGAGACAGCCTGTTTGCAACAGCAAGTGTGTACAATGCCCCAAGACGCCCTGCTTTCCTGTGGAAACGCTGGCGACGGGCCCGGCGAAGCGCGCCAGCTCGTCCGCGACAACACGTAGATTTTACATCATGTACTGCGGGCAGCCCTGTTGCCCTTGAAGATGGGCGTGTCTCCGCTCGCTTGCGTCCATGGCAGCGCCACGAGTGCGAGAAGAAGCGATCACATCCCCTCGCTGCTGCACCTGTGAGTAGGGCATCATCATGGACGCTCTTGAGAGCCCCAGAAAAGTGCGACACTATAACGGAAAAAATATACCGCAGATGCATCGACCACAAAATGATGCCTCATGGTTGCGAGGGGGAGTAATTAGCCAAGTCGCTGAAAGTTTTCTCCTCCTGTGAAAAGCGGGCCCTCCACCTATCAGGGAGGCCCGCGGTCATGGGCACATGGCTGCCATAGATGAATGCGAACAGAGACGTACGCGAATACTTCTTCGACGCAAGTAAATGTGGGGCCGCTTCGTCTCGGCATTCATGGCCGTCACATGAGGAGGCATCGGCTGTGTTTGCTGCCGCCGTGGCGTGATCTTTGCGGAGAGGTTTCCGCCACTTTGGGGTGGCACCATGAAACTCAAAGCTAGTGTGATAGCGTCCGCTACGTTTGCAATGCTCCAACATGAAAAGCAACAAAAGAATCAGGTGCACAGGGAACGCCACCGGCGCTCAGCGCACCCTGTTGATGCGATGAGCGGGGAGGGGGGGGCGGGAAGGGTACCGGCTCCTGTGCTTAGTGGGGGGGCGGGGGTAGGCGCCGTCTAGGAAGAGGCTATAGCCTCTACGACTGTCGAGCAGAGATTGTACGTCACTCTATGTGACTGGCTCCACCACCGACGAGCATGCATTGCCACACCGCAGTGAAGTGAGCCGTATAGGGGCAAAGAGGGTGTCGGTTGCTCATCAAGCCCCACCGGTGCGGCGCATCGAAGGTACGGAAAACTGCAAAAGGTTCATGTTGTAGTACTTGTGATCGCGGTGGCAACGAATATTTTCGCCCACTTCCCAGATCGAGCGCCGCCTTTCAGTGTCGAGAATCCACATGTCGACGGGTATGGAGCCATTGAACGGTAACGGCATGCGCCCCCTGTTCACCTCGAGGACTGGGCTTCCAGGGAACCATTTGGAGCGACGGTAATGGAGGCGAAATGGCTGGTAGTTCATACGCCTAAACTTGCTGCTCTGGAGGAAGTAGGCACTGTACTTCATGATGCCAAGGCGCCTGGTATCGTCGCCAGCGTTGACGTTGGCATTTTCAAAGTGCACAAACTGCCCCGGCTTCGAGATGTATTTCTTGTAGCCAAGCGCGTTCATGCGCCACACGTAGTCGTGATCTTCGCCGTAGCTGGGGTAGTAGTTCTCGTCGAAGAATCCTACGGTGGCAATAACGAGACGCGACAAGGCGAACGAGGCCATAAACTCCTTGTTGTCAGTGAAAAACACGCCGTAGGTGTCGGCAAACTGCTGCTTCATCTCCTCTGGAGGCATGATGCGAATACGATAGGGCAAAGAAGATGCGGTGACGATCGGGGGGGCGTTGCTACGGAATGCAAAGCGCGCGTCTGAAATGTTTTTTAACGCTGTCGATTCGGCGACAACCTCTTCGTTGAGGTGCAGGATGCGCTCCTCCTGGTTGCGGGTCTTCGCATTCGTCTCCAAAACAAACTCGGTGATGAGTCCAGGAGCGAAGCGCACGTCAGCATTCGTGACGAAGATCCACGGTACCTGAGCGACTGAGAAGGTGAGAGCGTGACGCAGGCCTTCGTTGACCGCGGAAGCGTAGCCGATGTTCTCGGGGTGGTGTATCACGAACAAGTTCTTGTCGACGTACTCCCTCAGCTCCTCGACAAGACGGTCGAGCAGGGATCGCAGCGGACGGAACTCGCCGTTGTTGATGAGCATGATGTACGTTATGGGGGCTGTGATGTTGCAGAAAAGCTGCTTGATATCTTGATAATCCATCGTTACCGGCAGGAGGAGGTAAGGAATTCGCTGACTGTGATCCGCCTTGTACGAAAGACGCTCCGTGAGGCACTGAAAAAAAACCTCGTCGCTGATAAACGGCTCCCCTTTTCGAGGGAGGTCCTCGAAAGTGTCGGTGCGAGAGCGGTTATAGAAGAAAGCCACCGGGGCAATATAGCCCACAACAATGAGAAAAATGTGAAGAGCGATGCGCGCGTGTGCCGCCATGCGCCGGCGGTGGCGAGAGGAGCGAGTAGCCGCCATGGGCGCAGGGGAGCTGGCCCTTGCTTCTGTGTATCAACGCACACGCACGGAGTTGCCTCCGCTTAAGGATGCACGTCCTCTCGCTGCGCGGTCGATGTCCCTTTCGACGGAAGGGGAAGAGGTGACGTTGCAGCGTGCAGTCGCGTGTAACGCGAGGGCACGAGGGACGTACGCTACGGAGAGGGTAAGCGGGAACGAGGATCAGGAAGGTGGAGCACAGAGGTTGATGGAAGCACACGAGGGACAGCCGACGCCGTGCGTGTGCGTGTGTGTGCCCGAAGGAGGGGAGGAGGTGGCTGCCTCTCGCGATGTGTTTCGTCGCACTAAGGCCGCACTCAAAGTCAGCACACCATTTGGGCTCTATCGCAGACGCACGGCTAGTAGGCGTGAAGCCCAGGGCCCGCCACAGCACACGTGGGCACCATAGACGATGGACGAGGAAGAGCGAATCTCGAATGGCTTTGGTAAACCTTCTCGCGCGAGAGTCCACAGGCACAGGCATGAGTGCCACTACCCTCGCATGTCCGTCTGTCTCTTTATTGCTCTTGTGTGTGGCAAAAGACGCCCTGCCATATTTCGCTTGTCGTGTCGCGCACCCATACTCACGGCCACTCGAGATCCTCCGGTTTCACAGGCCGATCAAGTGGAATGACGCTGCTCGTTGAGCGCTCCGCGTTACGCGAGAGGGCGAGCCTCATGTCCAGCGCGTCCTCGTCGTTCTTGAACGGGCCCTTTGGCCCATCTCCGTGGTAGTACCCGAGTACTGTTCGGTACACAATATAGCCGAGTCGGTCGTACATCTCCTGTGCCACCTTGTTGCTCTTGCGGACGAAAAGGTCGACAAAGTAGGCGTTGTGGACGTATTCGCTTACCTGCTCCAACTCAGCCATCAGTGTCTCTCCCAAAGCGACGCGCCGAAACGTGGGCGCCACTGACACGGCTGACACATGCCCGTGGTGGTCCTCCCCTTCTCCTTCGCATTTGCCGAGCGTGTAGGCCATGGAGATGCCGGTAGTGGGGTGCACGCATATGCGCTGGTACTCAGGCCAGTGCGTCATATATTCACCGTAGAAGGAGGTGTGATACGTCTCTGTCAGGTGATCCAAATTCACGTAGTTAAACGTGAGCGTGTCGCACAGTGTCATGCTGCGATAGGAGGTCATCGCCGTGTGCGTGTCGCCGTGTTGCGAGAATGCTCTGATTTCGCCCTTGTTTGTCCGGCGCACAAAAGCTACGAGCGCGGGAGAAAATGAGAGAGGAAAAAGGTCAAGGCGGTTCGCATGGTGGAGAGAGACCCTTCTCCGATTGCACAGGTGAATGGGTGCGAGAGCACGCGGTATCACGAACGTCCTTCACTTCGAGACGCACAACATGCGTGAAGGGGACATAAAAAGACGGCTCCGGCCTCCCTTTCTGGCGCGTGAGGAGCTAACACGGTGTGATTCGATAGGCTCTTTTGCTCGCACGCATCTCTTCAGCCTGTGTACGTGTGTGTGAGAGAGAGATTCTGTTTGTGCCTCGCATCTTCACGGGTGCTTGGGCGCTATGGCAGTGGCGTGGCTGTAAAACGTTTAGTCGCAAAGCGGATGCTTTGTGGCTCGATGCTGCTCAAGTGCACGGCGGCCAGTAAAACACTTTACCGGATGGCATGTGTCGCACACCAGGCCCGCAACATCCTCACCGGGAAGAGGAGATAAGTAACGGAGGTGCTCCTGGTAAGCTTCGCCGCTAACAAACTGCAGTCCGCACACGTCGCAGTAGTCCGTATCGGCGTCTTGTTGTATTTGCATGTGGCTCAGGGCTTCCTCCATGCAATGACTCGGAGTCTTAATCTGCTCATGCGCGCGGGCGTAATGCGTTGGTGCTAGATGAGTGCCGCTACAGTGCTTTGCGATCTGGTGCTGACGAAGACCCTCTTCTGTCTCGAAAGTGCGAGCTGGTTGGCATGCTTCACAGCTCCACGCACGTGCCGCCTCCGCCGCAGCTGGTTGTTGGCGCTCGGCCTTTGCCCTCATCGCCACGCCGTAGCCGCAGAGGTAGCGCTCAACTTTCTTGGCCTCCTTCACGGTAAGTGGGCGGCCCAGAACAGACGCATCGAGGTGAGGCGGGAGCGGGGGAGGCGTCGTCGACGGTGCAGGAGGTGAAGAAGCCGCCGGCCGCCACTCCGCCAAGCGCTGCGCGCGGTAGAGGCTGACCCAGGAAGAGCTGGGTAGGTACGGCATGAACACCTTTGCGTGGCTGGAAGAGGGCTGGTCGAACCAAATACCCATCAACGCTTTCCCCAAAACTCGCGCCACAAGGGCGGGGTGCAGAAGCGGCAAAGGCTGCGGTGCAGCAGAGGCGGACCTGTTGAGCGAGAAGTCATCACCGCTTGACACGCACGCGCACGACCCGGTCGAGCAGCCGACGTTGGACTTGAGGTGGGCGGCAGGTAGAGAGAGGCTGAAGCGCGTTTGTGCCACGTGTAACCACTCGACACAGCTGTAGCTACACGGTGACGTTTGATGGAGAGGTGCATCACGCTCCTGCTCCCACAACGTCAATTCCGCGACAAGGTCGCGTAGCATCTCATCGAGAGCTGCCTGCGGAACCACAAAGTAGTACTGCACCATGATGCTAAACGGAAAGGCGGCGTCACTCTGGTGACGGCGGTTAGTGTACTCGGGGAAATCAGCGGGGCGGAGGGGTACAGCCGCGATGCACATGTAGCCGCTACGCGCCGCGCATCCCATCAAGTCCCACCGCCACGCTTGATCATCACAGAGCGTCACCACAACCTCCTGGGGATATGTACCTGTCGGTGCCTCGGCGTTGAGCTCGCGTGAGCTGCGAAAGAAGTGCGAGAGGAGAGAGCGCTGTCGGTAGAGGTCCTCGAACCCTGTGTGGGGATTATTAAAGATGACGAGATGGCAGGGGTGATCGCGCAGAGGGGCGGCAGCAGACAACAGGGACGTCGCGTTAACGTCCCCATAGTAGCGCACACGCACGCGCTGCTTTGTCGAAAAATACGCCAGAAACCTCACGGACTCGGGGTACTTGCGCTGCAGCTCCGCTGCGCTGTCAAAGGTGGTGACGAGGACCTCCACAACAGTCCCACGCCGCCGCTCACCCGCTGTACCATCACTCTGCGTCGCACGGCGAACAGCCGCGCTCCGGGAAAGTCGCTTGACAAGGGCGTAAGCGAAGCTCAAATTTCCTTCGCCGACGAGTAGAATGGACAGCGGATGGGGGAGCGTGTCAGTCACGGGAAGCGTCCTCAAGTCCCCCTCAGTGCCGCTGGGCGTTTGCATACGGTGTGTGCAAGGTACAAGGCAGCGCAGAGGTACCCACTTGGCATTGCCCACCTTTCGAGAAAGCGCCCCACGCACGCCAATGTGGGCATCAAGAGGAATCCACCAGAAGAAGTGAGGGTGCGCATGGAAAAAAGGTGTCGTTCATCAGCTAGGGGGAGTGGGGACTTTGTAGCTCATTACGGGGCCCGTCGACTTTGGCAGCACCCCTGCACCTGCACGGGACCATACTTCATCGACTCGCCACCGTTCATGAGAGCGGCTACGTGGATGCGCGGAGCACGGGCTGCAGAATATCCTCAGCCGCGCACCATTCCACCCGCAAAAACACACAGGCGCACACATTGGTGCACCCAGCAGCATCTGGGGCACCGTTTCTCCTATGAGAAAAAAGGCGTGCTTCGCTGCCATTCGCTGCGCGAGACCTCTTTTTCTGTCGCTCTTCTTTGCCACGGACATGAGGAGAAACGTCTGCCATATACTCCTCTGCGGGCAGCTATGGTGGTCAAAGTTTCTGTTTTCTCCACAGCACTGTGATAGTGCGCCATCCTCACACGGGTCAGAGCAGAGAGAGAAAGAGTCCATAAGGAGAAGCGGCTGACTTGCGAAGACGGCGTTCTTCATATGCAAAGAGATACCGAGAACGAGCAAAACAAGGAAAAAACGGGAGCGTATGTAAAGCAGCAGCAGTGACGTTTCGATTGCGGCAAGCACCCGTCCCCCCCCCGTTCCTGCTCCTCATGAAAGTTAATATACATGTTACTTGTTTCCAAAGTTGACCTCGTCAAAGTGATAACTGGACTTCTGCAGCGAATGCTGGTGGGGGTAGGGACCGCTGCCTCCGACTCCACCGCCTGGTGCACGTGCTGAGCACCTGAGAGGCGGTGTAGTTGGCGCAAGCGCGTTACAATAAGGTGTCTGGAGGTGCATCAGAGACAAGAGAGACGAGTTTCCGTCGAGGTGCTCTGTGCGCATTCGGCGCCTTTCCTGCTCTAGCGTATGGCGCCACCTGCTATACAGAACCCCTACATACGACACAAAGCCCTCGCCGTGAAAGACGCCGCCTCGAAGGAGGTGACGCGTGCGAATATTATTAGCGACGCGTTCAAGGAGGAGGCGCACGCCGCGCTTGCATCGACGACGCGCCCTCTCGCGTAGCTCGCGCACCGCCGAGCGAAGGGCGGCGTCCATCATAGCGCTATCCCTCACCCGGGCGGCTGACGCTATGATGGGTACAACGTACTCGCGCACGAAATCATAGAACTCTTTGCCGCAGATGTACGTCATTCCCCGCCTTACTTGCGCATTCACTTGCCGTCGACCCTGTCGTGCAGCGGTGCCGAAGTCGTAACGGAGCACCGTCGGCCGAATCGACTGGATGTCAGCGGTGGAGAAGCGCCATGGTGAAAGTGTAGGGAGTACAAAGGACTCGGCGCCCGTAGCCTCTACCCATCGCCTTGGTGCAGTCAAGGCCCCACGACAAACGGCACCCGTCAAGGGGACACCGAAAGTGCCGCCTGCCTCCCAGTACCATTGCATGGGCAGCGCCGCCCCACCTGGCGAGCGCTGACCAGCACATGCGCCCCACTGGCGACGGCTCGTGACGTCCACGTCTTCTTCGCATACTGGCTGAACACCACGATGGTCAACGCGGCCGCCTGCGCCAGGAGCGTTCCAGCGCCTCGCCGTGCCAAGCGAGCCCTTCTGTCGCAGGTGAATGCGCCGCAGTATGTCGTCGTAAAAAAACTGTTGTGCCAAGTCGATTCCGTCTCCATTCGCCTCCGCCGTAGCACACGGTTGCTGCTGCTCCGATGCGGCAGCTGGGGCGGCGGCTTCAGCGTCGTACTGTCGAAGGCTCTCCCCACGCATCGCCTGCGACCGCGCCTTCTCGCGAACCATCGCCACAGCCGCCAAGCGTAACTCGTGAGCAAGCCACTCTTCGTCTGTCGCCGTATCAGGCAGGGAAGCTGGCGAGGCGGCATAGCAGTCTTCTGAGAGTTGAAAGTTGAATTCCTCCTCGAGCAAGCGTGCCACACGGGCAACGGCGGCCTCCTCGACCGCCTCCAGCGCAGCGGCCTTGGCTGCCTGAATCTTCTCTGCCTCACGTATGCGGTGAAAAAGTGACTGCTGCTCGGCGATGAGCGTGCCGAACACATGAAACGCCTCGCGGACTTCGCTTCGGAAGGCTGCTGCGTCGAGTGCGAGTTGCTGTACTGCTTGACGTAACCGGCCGGCATGTAGGGCGAGGCGGCTTGTGCCCCTATCACCGGCAGCACCTTCACCCTCGTGTGTGCCCAACAGAGCCGGCGTAGCCCCATCATTCCAGAAAGCAGCGGCCGCGTCAGTGCTCCCCGCTGACAGGCGCAGTTCCTCTTCATCTACAGGTACGACACCCATAGCCTTGCTGCCATCCCCATCAACCAGCGGCTGCGCTGCCAGATTCCTCGGTATCGATGACGCTCGCACGCTCAGTGCACGTGACACTGCGCCCGAGAGACGACTCGACGAACTGAGAAGTTCGCTATTGTCGCTTCTGTCGTGTGCGCCATTTACAGGGCATTCCCGCACGCCCCTAGCGTTCTTATCACACTCGCCGGTGGGTGGCCGACTCTCTTGCACGAGATGACGCAGCCGGTGAGCCGTTGAGGTCGGGCGAGAGGATTCGCGGGGAGGCAACGTTGCATCGAGCTCCTCGACTCCATGGAGTACCACAGAGGATACAAGGTGGGTGTCGTTCGTGTCGGTCACATCGTCTAATGGCACTGGTCGCACTGAGAGGTCATGGGTAGTGGTTGCGGTATACTGCGCAGAGGAGTGTGACAGGGCATCCATGAGTGAGGAGACTCTCTCGCGCTCCTCTTGCAGCTGGTGCCGAAGCCACTGCGTATGCAGCAGCTCGCGCCTCAGCGCATGCGCACGTGAAAGTTCGGCGCATCGTAATACAGCGCTTTTCAGCGCCACGAATCCAGGCGCTGCGGTGGTCGCCATGGCACAGCCATCTCGCGGTTCATTGGTAGTCTCGCTCTTTCGCGACACCGACGCGGAGGCGGACACGGATGCCTTTTGTGCCGTACCAGGAGCGGCAGTCACGCCTTTGATGGCCGTCGTCTTTGGGGGCCGCGACGGGCGAACTACGGAGCGCAGCTTTCGGTCTTTCTTTGGGACCTGCTGCTGCGCTGACTCTGGAAGAGCGACGTCCAAAGACGGCCTTGGCGTTGTTTCGGACCTCGCTTTCTCAGGGCCTCCCAACGCTTCCGCCGAGACAGGCTGCGGAGGCGCAGCGGGAGCAGAGGTCATTGAGGGAGGTTGCGGAGCCGCGACAACATTAAGGCGTTTCAACGATGGCTGCATCCTGTTGGCGCTTTGGTATGTTGCGTAGGACACGAAAGTGTCGCCACTCACCGGCGATGACCCATGCGCTCCGCCACGGCCGAGAGACAACGGCACCCGCCTAGCCTCTTGCAGCGCATCTTGGTCAAGCATCCCCATCGCACAGCGGACCTCTGCCTCCAAGCGTCGCTGCCACTGATCGAGCTTGCGCCTGGCATCGATGTACATCCCAGAAAGGGGAACACGTTGAGATAGCAGCTTGTGCCTGTAGGCGTCATCTTTCACGCATGCATCGAGGCTGTCCTCCGTCACAGCGGATTTCGTCGGTTCGCCCGCAGCGTGGTCAAAGAGAGATGGATCAAGCGCCTCCTCCTTGGCAGGTGCGCGGTGTGCCCTGGCAACCGCGGCGCTGTCATCGTGAGCATGTAGGCGCCGTCGTAGTTCCAGATTCGCTCGCTCCAATGTTTGGTTGGCCTCGATGAGGAAACGAAGGTCTTCCTTCAGCGCCGACGGCTCCTCGCTGCAGAAGCCGCGCAGCGCCGCACGCTCTCGCTCGACGCAGCGTAGCTGCACCTTGGCTGTGCTGTGCTGGTTGCTTAGCAGGCGAATCTCGTTGTCCTTCAGGTGCAGCAGCTTTCGCACACCAGCAAGCTCCTTTAGCGCAGCGTCATGGCTCTCAGTGAGACTCTGCATGGTCGCTGCTTTCTCCTGCAGCCCCTCATTTAGTGCGTCAATGCGACTCTGCATGGCACTCACCTCCTTCTTTTCTTGCGCCGTATGCCAAGGTCTGCCGTACGCGTAGCGCTTCACGACCGACTCCACTCTTTCCCACGTGTCCCAGTCACCAAGCGCACCATCAGCCGCATCGGCGTTGGCAAAAAGAAGATCGTGTATGTCCTGCTGGTTGCTTTGATACATGTCGAAGTCCATGAAGCGCTTTCGATTCTCGATCTCGTGGCGTTGGCTCTGCAGTTCAGCGTAATTGGTGTACAGCTGCTGCAGCAATGCCTCGCGCTGTTCAGTGGTGCTGCGAGGCGGTATCCTCATCAAAGGTAGAGTAACGGCTGCCATGGCTGCCTCGACGCGGCTGACGGCCTGTCGTCCTGCCGTTTGTGAGGATGCGGTGCACTCCATGTCGACTTTCGTCTTCATCAAGTCACACTGCCTGGTAAGCATCGCAGGAGTGCATCCATGAGGAAGCAGATGTGCGGCAAGCTCAGCAGAGAAATAGGGGAGAGGGAGAAGCAACGGGAAAGGTGTTGGAGAAAGCGAAGGGAAGGGAACAAGAGACAATGCCCACAGTGCACAGAGGGAGATGAGATGTTGAAAGAGGGACCAAATGCGTGAAGGCACGCAGAGCGTGCGCTTGCATTGGTGCGCCATCGCGGATGCCTGACGAGGAAGTAGAGTAGCATTCCGCACTGCAAAGGCGCGCTCTGACTCGCACCTTCCAACCCGATGAGGAGGAAGGTGTAAACAGGGAAAAAAAGATAGACGAGCGTTTCGACGACGGCCCCCTTACTGAATGCAGTCACGCACTCTTGGTGAGGCGATGGAGGCAAACCGAAGAGCAGCAAGAAGAACGGGGCAAAAGAAGACGCAGACGCAGGGCAGCACAGCGTGGATGCACCCGATTCACACGCCGGTGCTGCACACACAAGCGAAGCTATCTAAACACTCTGCTAGGGGATCTACACATCTATGAGGCGAAGCGCGGAGCGCACTGTGAGCGTGAGACGACCCGCAGAGAGGGAGGCACAAAGGCTGATGGAAGTGCACAAGCACGCACACACACACACACGAATACACGCACAATCTCGAAAGATCCTCGATGAGCACTGAGCGAGCGGTGGCGAAGAGTTGCTGAGTGAGGAGAGAGTGCAGCACTTACGAGCGTGGCAGAGAGTTGAGATGTCGTCTGCGCTTCTCTACCATGGAGGGCGCGGAAGTTAGCCGAGGTGAAGGAGAAACTGGTTCACACGCCGACTTCGGGGTCCGTAATACTATTGAAACGCGCTCTTTGCCCTTTCCACTCGACAGCTTCGGGTCGAGGGAGCGCAGGAGACGCAGGAGTGAATGACACATGGCCACTTTCGCCGAGGCGTACTTGCACTGAGAGAATTGGGCACCCGAAATGCCGGCTGTCTCGCCCAGCTCCGCGGCAAGCAGACGCGCCGTCGCCGCACCGACTTTGGCAGCACTTTGCTCCACGACAAACCATTCGTACTTGCGAATGAGTGCCGCGGTAGCGGCCGGAAAGCGGTGGTACAAAAACCGCAGAAAGAGCGAGTATGTGTGAGGATTGCCGGTCATGACGTCTCCCTCGCTGACTGCATCCCAGTCGCGGAACCCGAGCTTCGACAGCTTCGCATGCAGTAGCGAAAAGTTGGAGGCGAGCTCCATGGTGGAAAAAGTGGGCAGAGGGAGTAGGAGCCGTGCGAGAGTTTACCAAAATAGTCCATGTGTGGGCATACCCTGGTTAGCGGGCGCTGTGAGGAAAGCAGAGGGTGGGGGAGGAGACGTGCATGGAAGAGGCCCTAATGGCTGTGTGAGAGAGGGCGTCGAAGGAAAAGAAGCTACGGTGGCTTACAAAAAAAGCGAGCTGTGCATCACGAAGCCGCATTTGAAGGCGCAGCGGCGGAGTGTCAGATGGAACGAGGATAAGCGGCGGAGTAAAGATAAGCCGCGCTCTCCGGAAAGACCCGTCGTTTTTAGCAGCACCACAAAACCTGTGACGCCTGAATGTAGAGGAGGGCCTCCACGCGCGCAGAGGAGCCACACAGCTGGGTGTGTCGAAGTGTGGGGTCGACGACTGGCTGTGTTTGGATGTTTCCTACATGAAGGCAGAGCCCTCACTATCAGAAGGTAACAGCAAGCGTACACGCGAAAGGACTAAGGGATTCCTTTTACGGAATCTCAAGGCCACGAGAGAGGGCAAGACGTGCATAGAGAGTGGTTCAATGTCCTCCATACCCTCATCCTCGCATCACCCCTTGTGTTAACGGCGCAGAATAATGTTCACAAGTGTCTCTCGGCCGTAGGGGACATACGACAGAGAGTACCACACGAGTGCAGAGTACTGCAGAAGCCCACACAGCAGGCAAAGCAAAACGGACTTGAACATGATGGCTACAAAGAAGGCGAGAAACATAGACCCAATGTAAAGGACGGTGGCATTGAAGCGGTACTCGTCAAACATGTAGGCGATCTGCGCGGAAGGCCCCATGAGGATGATAGTGCTCAGCATGGAGAGAAAGCTACCAAGGGTCGAAAGCATGCTGTATTTCCAGTAGGAGCCCATTCCGAGAGCAAACCAGCTCATCAGCGTCGAAAAGAGAGCTAGCGACATGAGCACACAGAAGCCTTGAACCCGCTGCGTCCATGTGAGATCTTTGAAAAATTGGTCGCTCTCATTCATCGGCGTAGTCGCTGCCTCGTTTATTTCCACCGCAGACATGATTGACCCAGCTCGACTTTGAGGCAAGATGTGGAGACCGGCGAACTCGTTCACAACTAAGGGAAAACACGCTTGCTGCAGAATGCAAAACGGGAGAAGAAACGGTAGCGAACGCCAGAGGAGAGGGGTAAAACCTGCAGCCTTCTAATGGCTAGGCGAAATTAATGAAAGCGTACTCTCGTGGACTGTTAAAAAATCGGCTCGCGTTGAGCGCCGCTTTGCTTGTCCGTCGGGAAGGCAAAGAGAAACAGAGAAGAGAAGCGGAAAAAGTAGAGAACAGTCCAGGGGAGCTGGGAGGAGGCAGGAGCAGAGTTGGCCCTCCGCAGAGGCACGGGCGAGCCTGCACTCTTGAGTGGGGATGGCGTCGCATGCACAGCTGGGGAACCCCCAAAAGAGAGCCAGCGGCCCTCACTTATGTCACCATTTTTGTTGGCTCATACACCCCTTTCTCCTTCCTCGCTATCCCTCAGCGTCACGCGGGCATCACATTTTCTTCCATGTTTGTTTCGTTTGTTTTCCGCGCGACGCCACTGACATGTACTTCGGCAGAAAAGGGTTGAAACAATGCAGCCTCTCATTCACTGCCAGAGAATGCACTCCGTAGGGCAAGCGGCGCGTACGCTATGTACATGGAAAGGGGACGATGTTGTAGGTCAACAGCGGGTATGGTGAGCGTTGCGGTAAGCTTTTGCTGGCGCCTTCCTCTCCTCGCAGGGGAGAGGAAGTGTGGTGAGGAAGATCACTGAAGCCACAGGGGAGTGCGACTCACGCACTGCTTGTGCTCCCATGCAACGTCGATGCACCGCTCTGGAAAGTCTCGTAGTCGACCGCTGTCCTCGATGATAATTGTCAGAGGCCATTTCTGGTGCTCTAGTAAGCCAGTGAAGCAGCGCCCGCCCTCAACCTCGGAACCCTCTTTCATGGTAAGTGCGACAAAGGTGGGCGACTCCGGCGTCTCTGCTGTAGGCATAGAGAACAGCACGGTGAAGGTATCGGCCTCGGTCGGGTGCGAGGCGACAGTTACATTGTATCGGATGGAACTTGATGCGAACGCCTTCGCAATAAGCTGCAGTTTTCTCGCCGCATGCTCGTCCATCTAGAGAATGACGGCCCGTTTCAGTGGCCGCAAGTCGTGCTGGCGAAGAAAAATAGGCGGGGGGAGCGAAAAGATACAAGGCAAAGGAACACTTTTGGCCTGTGCGCAGCTTCTGTCACGCGTGCCGGGCGAGGATGTGCATGTCTACGGGTAGGTGTAGCGTGGCGCAGTGAAGATGAGCAGCGGTCGAGCGGCGACAAAGGCAGCAGAGATGGTTGTACAGCGCGAAGGGGAAAAAAAAGACAGCGTTAGCATGTAAGGATGAAGGTGCTGCCGCTCAGCACCGCCAAACCCACTCGCAGGCGCCCACAGGCACCTTTCCTGACTTCTCTATTGGGCCTGCAGGAAAGTGAGAGCTACATGACCGGCGAAGCATGCACACTCGTTCGCAATGCGTGCCTAACGTTTCGCGTTTCCCCCACGGAGCCGTCGCAGACGCTGCTCGACCGCGTAAACGCAGAGTTGTCCCACTAGTACTCTTTGGTATCTGATCACAGATGAGTGACTGAGTAGGCGCTATACGCAACACAGCAGTTCCTTTCCGGGTTGATTGTGCACATGAGCAGCAATGGGGTCGGATGGTGAAAGAAAGAAGCACCAAGCGAGCGATGTAGTCGCTCCGCGCACACAAGCGTACCTAACGAGAAAAGCAGCCGTTACGAAGCAGATAGGATGTGAGAGAAGAGTGCGGGTCAGGTGATCGCGGCGGGAATGACCGGTAGGCGAGTGCGTGGAATCGTCTGCCTGTCACGCTCTTTTGTCATCAAGCGCCTCCCATGCTCCTCCTCCTTTCGCGCGGAGCAACGCGGTCGTGAGGGCCGAGCGTCCACCCATGCTTGCGCTCAAGCTTGTGCCGCAACGCACCTCGGGCCTTGAGCTCCCAGTCGAGACGCCGCCGATCCGCTGCTGCAAATGTTTGGGCCACTACGCGGCCCAATACGATAGCGTCTGGTGGCGAAGTCTGCTCCTTGAGAAGAAGAAGGCCAGTGAAGAGAGCGCTTTCACTACCAAACTCCTTGGCAGCTAACTGTAAGAGCTGGGCTAGCACGCTGCTCCGATCAGCGTACGCGCCGCCGAGATAAAGCGACGAGGAGACGAAGCCGCGCACTAGCAGTTCCTCAAACACGTAGGCGGCCTGCGGGGCAAAAGGGTGCCCCACCTCCACGCAAAGACAAACGCCACGTAGAAAGGGCACCAGAAGCGGGCATTCGAGGCCCAGCGCTTGAGCGCGGGCCAAGGGAGAGCGCTCAGACGTATCGTGCTCATGTAGAAGCCTTTCCAGCACGCAGGACAAGCGTTGGTGCCTAGCAGATCCGAATCGAAAACGCGCACTGTGATGCAGACACAAACTCCTCGGGGGCATCAGCATCGCCTCAGGGCGGTCCAGCAGCTCGCGCTCGTTCAGCTCTGCGGCACAGTGCACAATAGCTGGGAAGTCGAACGTGCAGTAGCTGAATACAAAGGGGTCGAACGAGGCCTGAAAGAACGACGCTAGTTGATCTGGCCGGGAAACAGGCGGAGGTGTGTCAGGAGATGGTAGAAGCTCCAGCACCTGCTTCGTCGCTGCCGCTTGTTGCTCGCCTCTCCGCTCAAGAGAGTTGCGTGCCGAACAGCATCGACGCACGGCTCCACCTGCTCGGCAATACGGAAGAGTACGTATGGCACTTCGTCGCATCTTCAGTACAGTCGCCTGCCATGTGATATCGAGGGTACTGGGTGAGGGGAACACGCGCGCCTGACGTATTACGGCCGTGCTAACTGGCAGCGAGTAATCCAAAAGCAACCCCGTGCCGCGATCACGAGAGGCTGCTAATGGGCAGCGCGAGGCAACAGCAGTAATCCGACAGCCACGATGTAGTGGCTAGCGTGTGGTGTACTTCTCCGCAAGAGGAGAAGAGATACTCTGTGATCTAGAGACAGGTATTCACTAGACGCACCCAGCATCTGGGACCGGCACGCTGAGCGTGAAAGGCATTACCGAGTGGACAGCATGTGCGTATACCAGAGAAAAAGCGTTGGAGGGGAAGGAAGAAGCAAAGCGAAGAGGGCAGTTGCAGCAGGTCGGAAGGCTCTTGCGGGTGAAGCTCAAAAAGAGAGCTTCGAAGCTTGTACAACAGAGCGCCACCATACGCGCCGCACACCGAATGTCCGAGTAGTCGTCAGCAGGCCACCCAACTCGCCGTGCGGCGCCCCCATCCCCATCCTCGCCACGCTACCTTCCCTTGCACCACAAAGGGCGATCCAGGGCGAGGGCAGTGAGGCATCTGTTTGCGCTACCCGCGCTCGAGAGCCTTGAACCCCACGATCGGTCCCTTCTTGCACAGACCCTTGTACTCCTGGGCTGCCGAGGAAGCCACTGGTCGCCAAGCGCCTGAACCACCACTCTCAGTGAGTCTCCGCTCAAAGCAAAGACCAGTGTGCTCCTCCTCACGCATCGACGGCAGGGAGACGGGTAAGTCGCGCCCTTCTTTGATTTCAAAGTCATATTACGCCGAGTAGTCCAGCTTATGGAGCAACAAAGACCAGTGTGCATCAACGCTACGAAAAGAAGACGGATGCCCGGAAACAGGGAGAGCTCTTCAGCAGGAGCCGTGTGGCAGCTGCCACTGCTGCACGATGTATTCCTTCACCGTGCAGCAGTTATGCATCTCTGTCCCTGCGGGGAAAGTGCAAGGCGAAACGATAGCCGCGAAGGGATGCCGACGCATACCGACATCTCAAACGCATCTATTCATTGCACGAGTTAGGAATGAGACGCCATCTTCTTTTAGTTGGGAGGTACTCGGAAAAAAACAGGGTTAGTCGATGATGAGCAAAAAGAATTGTCCTCCCCGGCAGCGGGTGAAGTGGCTCGTGCTTGACTTTACTGTCCATATGAGCTTGTCAGTACACCAGATGCCCAATTCCAGAGGTTTGCCTCCCTTCTTCCACTGCCTTGCTCCTGATACGAGCAGTGAAATGGTCTTTTCCGGCGCCCGCTTGAGTTACGATGATTTGGTGTTTTATTGTCAGCCGATACTCTTTTCGACTGATTAGTTACCGAGGTGTGGGTGCCATTCACCCCGCGTCACCGCACACACACACAGACCGCCATCCCGAACGTTACCGGAAAGCATCGCACTGCCTCCCATCCCCCTCGAAGAACGACAAGAAGAAAAGGTGAGTGCAGCCACAGCAGCAGTGAAACAGCGACAAGACAATACAGCGTCTGCACAAACATTCAGGGCCTCACAGCTCCCCTTTCGCCGTCGAGTCGATCCACAGGAGGGGTAGTGCAGTTTCGACATGCTGGAGGTGTAGCGGGGGCCCCCCTTCGTCGAACCGCGGCGCAAAGAACGAGCGAGAGGAGAAGAGCTGGAGAAAGGGGAAGGAAGCTGCAGCAGTGGCCTCAGAAACAGCGGTGAGGCCACGCTAGCTGCTTGTATGTTGCTGTAGCACAGTGTTCGCTTCCTGAACCTTCGAAAGAAGGGCGAAATGGTCGGCCAATACCCCGAAGATCTCCTCGCGACTCATCTCGAGCAGCATGCCCGTAATCTTGGCCGCGTTCGACGGCTCCACGGGCATGATCCGGCTGTACAGAAGCTCTCCAAGGTAGTTCTTCTGCTGCTCTGGGGAGAGGGTGCTGAGGTAATTCACGTCAACGCCGCGCTGGCGCTGCTGCTGCTGCTGCTGCTGTTGATACTGCTCGCGTGGCTGCGTGTAGCGGCTCGGCGGACGCATTGGTTCACCTTGCATCGGATGTGGCTCCATGATGGGGCGGCGCATCATGGGGCCAGACATGAACTGCGGCATTCCCATGTTCGGCGGCGGTGGGGGGGGCAACATGGGCGGCAACATGGGCGGCACCATCGGCGGAAACGGGTGGCGCTGCCACTGCTGCGGGAACGCGTTCATCGGGTGCGGCACACGGTTTTGGTGGCGCATGGCCGCACGACGCTGTTGTAGCAGGCGGATTCGCATGTCCTTCTGCTCCGCCTGGCTCACATAAAGGGGCTTCTTGGAGTTCTCGAGAGACTGACCATGCAGAGCCCGCATCGCCGCCGTGGCGTGCTCCTTGTCTTCGAAGCAGACGAAGGCGAACCCCTTGAAGGCACCATTGGGCTCTTTCATGATGGCGCACGATGTAATCTTGCCATACGGCTCGAAAAGGGCGTGCAGCTTGTCGTCAGTGATGTCGTCAGGGAGGTGCTTGACGTAGAGGTTGCGACCATGGCTCTGGTAGAGGGAAGCCGCCTTCTTCTTTTCGCGATCCCGCTCGCTCTTGGAGAGCGCGCGGCACACAACAAGCTTCGCCGCCTTTTCCGTCAGACCGCTCTGCTCCGACTCGTTGAGCTCTTCGATCGCCCCCACAGCAGCCTCGTGCTCCACGAACGCGACCAAGGCAAACTTGGTAGGGAAGGGCGCGTGCTCGGAAAGAAACAGGGAAGTCACTTTTCCGAAATGCTCCATGGTGGCCGTCACGTCCGCCTCCGTAGCCGTGGTTCTGATGTTCTTGATGTAGATGTTCCGAAACGATTGGGCGGCCATGAGCTCGCGGTCGGCGCGGCGCACAAATGGCGCCACCTCCACTTCACTATCGCCCACCTTCTTTCCGTTCATGCCAAGCGCTGCCTTGGCGCCGTCCGCCGTCTCGAACTGGACGAAGCCGTAGCCCTTCGAGTTGCCCGCCGTGTCGAGCGCCACCTTGCACGACAGTACGCGGCCGCACTTGGAGAAGGCAGCCTGCAGAGCTTTGGCATTGACCGCAGCATCCAGTTTCTTGACGAAGACATTGTTAATGCCGCTCTTGCGCTGCAGCGGGTCTCGGATAGAGAACATGACACGGATTTGACGTCCCGGCGCGATGCCCGTGTAGTTGAGCGCGTCGATCACCTTCTCCGCGTCGGCAGTGGTCTGAAAGTTAACGTATCCGTAGCCTAAGGATCGCTGCGTGGCCATGTCGCGGCAAACCTTCACCGAGACCACGGGTGCAACACTGCTAAAGAGACTGTTGATGGTCTCCTCCGGGCGAGGCAGATCGACTGGCAAGTCGCCCACGTAGACGGACGTGCGCTGTGCTGGAGCCACCATCTCTGCTGTGCCAGGGCGCAAGAGTCTAAATGTTGGGTTTCTGCTATGCCAAGCGGATGCGCACCTTCAAAGCAGCACGTGCGCTTCCAGAGAGCAGGCGCCCACGTCAGTGCTGGCCGTGTACGGTCGGGCGCGAAAACGTGAGGCGGAGGGAGCGGCGGGTAACAAAGAAAGACGGGGGTGGAGAGAGGTGATGGTGGGGTGCTGTGGGACTGCCCGCGGACACATCCACCGACCACGACGATCGTACAAGAAGCAAACGCAAGAAGGGTGGAGTGGATGGTATTGTCCGAAGAGGGGATGTGCAGCAGCGGCGGCGGAGGCCGAGAGTACGAGGGTAGAAACGGGCCACGGAGACCAGGAGTGGAGGCGCAAAGAGGGAAGCGGGGAGGCAGTGAAGCAGAGAACAGAGAAGGATGCGCGCGCAGCCACCGATTCATGTGTAATTTGCGGAGGAGCGCAAAGGGGCGAGGCGCCATAACACCTTCGACGGCGAAATCAAAAGCAGTGCGGAAACGGCTCTCGCCGCACCGACCCACCTCGCCCCGCTGGCGGAAAAGGTACCGCACGGCTGCAAAGGGTTACGGGCATGTGAGCATCGGGCACAGTGCGCTGCAGGTGGAGCGTTTCCCTGCTCAAGCAATGCTTACTTCGTAGGTAGGATTCCATTCGTACTCCTTCGCGTTTCTCTGCTGCGTCCCGGAGGCTGTAATCGCTCACGTAGCCCTGCCGGTCTCAAGCAAAGGAACAAATCGAGGTGGAGCACCCCCTCCTCCTTCCCTGAACTCTCCGCAGCACAGTCTTAAACATTCCTATGTGTCGAGCGGCTGCTTGGCACACGTCAACAGACATTATCTGCCCCCCCCAATACACTCACACACACACAGACAGGCACGTCCAGCACGCTCATGCTTCCCTCATCGTCCCGACAGATGGAAAACCTCTCTGCAGACCAACACTGTCGTACAGTACACAAACACAAAAATAGGCCGTCGTTTTCTGTTAAATCTCTGTAAATATGACCTCCCGCGATACAAAACGCCGAGTGCCACATGCCGAGAAGTGCGAGAAAGACACAGGGGGGCGCGATTACCATTCACATAAGACAGTCCGCATCCCGTCCGCAGGGAGGGGCAGGAGTGCACCTGCGGCACTGCTTCACTCGCACGAGAATACGTCACGCCGGCCACGCACGCGCAGCCGCTGAAAGCTTAGTTGGACGGTGGCTTATCGTGTCCGAGCAGTGTTGCATCGGAGGAGGGAATGTAGGAGAAGAGATCGCCAACGTTTTCGTCGCAGAGCTCGTCGAGGAACCAGAGGTCGTCTTCGAAGAACTCGAATTCGGCGTCGTCCGTCTGCTCATCGCTCTTCGTGGCGTATAGCCTTGGCCTAGTAGCCGCGGCGGAGGCGCCAAAACTAGACACTCCACTGGCCGTCCACCTCACCGGGAACGCGCTGAGTCTGCGGAACATACTTTCCTGCCGTGCTATACCTGCTGCTGTTGTGAGACGCTCTGCCACGCACCGACAACGTAGAGGGTCTTGCTGATAAAAGAGCAAGAGAGAGTTGATCCGGCGAGGCTGAGGGGAAAGCTGCAGCGCGGTGCCCTACGATGTAATCGCAACTGGCACAATAGGTAAGAAGTGAGAAAGGGGAGAAAGAGAGAGGGGGTGGGGAGTGGGATCGCGTCAGCGGGGGAAGTGGGCAGATGAGAAGTGCTTTTGCGCTGCCGCAGAGTTTCGCAGTGGTGATGCCTTTTCATCGATGGGCAATACCAAAACACCGCGCAAAAACTCTCACGGGAGGCAAAGAAGAAAGGAGAAGGAGAGCAGCAGACGCACAAGCCGGCGGAAGCGCAGCCGGTGGAGAAGGGAAAGGGGGCGGGCATCGGTGTGCTGCTCTGCCGGTGAGGGATACGGCAGCGAAAGCGAGGTGCATGGGCCGATGGGTGCATGATCACTGCACAGTCTAATCGAGCCGTCACCCTATGGGGCATAGCTACTTTGGATTTTGTGTTCGAGACGTTGACGGTTCCGTCTCCGGTCCCTTTCACACGCACCATCGCAAGAGCACGCATGCTTCAGATGCTAAAGGAGCACTTCAAAAGCTTCCATCTTTGCGACTCGACGAAGGGTGAAAGAGAGAGCACACGACAGAAACGCCGATACGCCCAGCAAGCAGACACAACACAGACCCTTCCGAACGCATAGCCCATGCTAGTCACATTCCTGAGGACCAAAGGCCAGTGCCAGCCAAGGTAGATGGCTCTGTTTAAGCCGCGCCAAAAGCAATGAGAAGCGCGGCGGTGGGGGTGCTTCAAAGATGGTGTGCGCAGATTCTCTTCACGAAAGCAGCACTGCAGAAGATATACACAGGCGGACGCCACTTTCGCCGCCTTCCTCTTCCTCTCACAGAAAAACCACCGCTCATCATGACCGCCTCAGGAAGGCCGCGTACATCAAGTACAGAAGGCAGAAGCCGAGGCAGCCGAAGGCGGCGGTGTGCTTCCACCCGTAGCGGGCCATAACACTCTTGACAGAGCTCACTGCCGAGTGCACACCGCCGCGGGCGGTCTGAAACGCTCTGTCGAGCGACTTGAGAAGCTCGTTATGCTCCTCTGCCTCACGGTTCAGCTGACTAGCCATCGTCTTCATATGCGCTACACTGCTGCCGAGTGCCTGCAGCATCGCCTCATTCTCGCGGTGGATTTCCTCCTCCATGGGCTCATAGCGGATTGCTGCACTTGTCGACGCCTTCGCCGACCTCGAGTTTCCGTAGAGGGATGATTGCATTGCGGCTTTTCAGGTGAGATCACCACGGCTAAACCAGCGGGAAGGAGTGTGTGAGGCTTGCGACTGGTGCACTTGTTGTTGTGAAGTCGGAGAGACTTTTCCTTCCCGCTCCCTCAGGCCAACCGAGGGTTGTGAGGGGGAGGGGGCGAAGCAAAATGAGGGCGGACGCGACACACGGAAAGGAGGACGAATGATAGAAGAGAGATGACATGGAAGGCGCAACAACTTCTGTGAAGAGGAGGACAGTCACCCTGCGCTATCTACTTCTTCGCGGCCACGTGGGAATCAGCTCCGTCCAGCCAAGAAAATGTGTGTGTGTGCGGGTGAGCACTTCCTTGGTGACTCCTTCTCGCACTTCGATTCCGTAAACAGGTCGCGAAAGCGTCGCCACACACTCCCCGCGCGCACGCACGCACTTCCTCTTTCTTGCACACGAAAAGACATGCACATATGCATCGTCCACACCGAAGGAATTGAGAGTGCTACCACGCAAGAAGGGTCGCTAATAAGGTGGGCCATCTCACATGATTACCCGTCAGATCTGCTTACGCGGGCTCCTTGCGTATTTCGGGTATGTTCACAATAGCCCACCAAGCAGAAGGAAAACAGTGACAAATCTTGCCGCCACCAAACGGGAAGAAGCGACCCCGTGCGCACCTCATCTACAGCAACGTTTCTCCCTGTTGCTCACAGGGAGTTCGACCGCGCAGAGAGGAGCGTTGCACCACGTGGTGCTCTTTCGCTGCTCCCATGCGACCCACGGCAACCGCCAGGCAAGTGCTCGCACCTCACACTCAACGGGGGGTAGGCAGCACACAGCCACCCTCGACTGTGAGCGCCCGTATACGTACCGGAAGGAGCCCCCCTCCCATGATCCGTTCCAAGGCTTCTTTAGCTCCTCCTACGACTTCATCATCCTCCGAGCTCCGATATTGCGGCGCCGATTGCGCCGCTTCTTGTCGTGCTCCATGCGGATATCAACCCGGTATGGCCGCTTCACGTTTGTCCCCATGCCGCCCTGAAAGGTACGAGCAAAGAAGTTCCGGTATAATGCGCAACAGCGAGCGAACATGATGAACACTGTGTACCAAACGGAGCCGGCTAGGCAGCAAAGGAGGAGGATCGACCGAGAAGGGGAAAAGAGAAGTACACACGACACAGGGACGCAGAGGCATGCGCCAGAGAACAGAGAGGCAAGTGGAGAAGACCGACATAGTTGTCGAGTACCTCACACGATGGATGCGCAGAGCTGTGACTCACTTTCATGACGCGTCTTTTAGTTGCACCACGCAGCTGGGGTCTAACCGTCGCGTCGTCGACGATTCTCAGCCTCCGTTCTTATCGCAAAAAGGAAACTCAAGCGCTTCCTTATTTTGGCGTCCGCTGCCTTGCAGAGTGTGCTGAATAGCTCCTGAAATGGAAAATGAGCGCACAGCACTTGGTATTGCTCTCAGCGTAGGTCTGCGCCTGGCACGCGCATATGCCTCGCCACATCACCTCAGCCCTCCAAGGAGCGTGGCACACGCACGAACGCAGCCTAGGAAAGGCGGGCATGAGGCAAAGGACGCAGCATCGCGTGTGGCTTGGAAGGAGGGGGGCGGCGCAGGACGCGAGTTGAATATATATATAAAATCCCCAAGAGAAACCATCGCAGGCGAGGACTTTGTTGGTAGGCCGCATACCTCTTTCCTCGCGTTCTCTGAGTTAGCAGCCGGTGTTGAAAACGCTCTGAAAGGTTTCCTTGGGTGGCCGCCTCCGCCGGTTCGGATGCACACTTCCACATCTGAGTGAAAAATGAATAGCCCAGATCACTATGATGTGTGGCTCTCAAGCGAAGGCCACAGAGTGCGTTGCCGTTTCAGCGGGTAGGCTCGACGCTTTGCAGGGCATGAGCTTCCCACTGCGCTTCGGCTTGCTGCTCTAATCCGATGCCTCCAGAACCGAAAAAAAATCCTCTCCCTCGACAGACTGACACGCCCTAAAACTGCGTGTGTACAGCAGAGATGAATTTAGGAACTTAGGTCACTACAAAGTCCTTTCGGAAAGCCCTGTTGCATTTTTGCACCGATAAGCACATGCATGTGCCTCTCGAGGCAGGTCACGTAGCAGAAGAATAAGGAGATAAGGCGAGCAGCGATGCGGCAGCAGCGTTTACCAGCACCATCTCGGCAACGCCACAGCAACGCTCCTGTCCTATCTATACCCTCAACTGAGGCATGCACAACGGTCTGGCAGAGATTGAGATTCATCCGGAGGCACTCAAGTAATTCCGAATGCGAACACGGCTTGCGCTGACTGCACAAGACGCGCACTCGTCGTCGCTGAAGAAAACTGAGCGGAAAGGGACACATGCATGCAGGTGGCAGTACCAGCAGCCTAACCTGCCATCTTGGGGGAGTGCACCACAGAGAGGTAGATGTTCACTAACGACGATACGACCACAATGGCCATCATGCTCCACGCGAGCCCCCTGGGCACGCTAGACCTCTTGTTCTCCTGCTCCTCTCGGCGCTTCAGCTTCTCTTCCTCGGTCAGACGCGTTTGGTTCTGGCGGCCACGAGCGCGCATTCTGGCTACGGCAGCGCTCGGCATTGCTTCGGCGAAAGTGGAAAATACACGGGGCAGTGAAGCCACTTTGCTATCGAAAAGCTCCAGGCAACAAGGCAAGCACGTGCGATGGTGGCACGCAAATAAATGGCGAAGAATCAGCCACAGACGGGCGCGGGATATGACGAGAGCAAGCGACGAAAGGGGGAGAGGTGCGAGGAATAGATTTGTGTCTGCTCTGAGTGTGCGTGTGACTTAGGGCTCGCGTACGTGTGCTGGCAAGAGGGGAACGGCGCGCACGGGTGCGAATGGAAAAGAAAGCGGAGGGGTAGAGAGAGTGCACCACGAGAAAGCTCAACCCTGCGAGGTTGGAGTTTGTCGCACAAGGTAGTGGGTGATAACCAGACAAGCAGAGTTCGATGTGTTTATGCCTCACCTCATGGAGCAGAGAGGGTAGAGGCCCGGATCGCTGACGGGAATGTACCAAGGTTGGGTGCCATTCATGTGCTGGCGGATGACTCTTTCTCTCTCGCTACGATCGCCACCATCTCTCCTGCACACACATGCGTGCACTGCACGCAAAAGATGTACACCTGGGGAAGCGGCAAGCCTCTCTCGCCCTCTACGCCACCATCGCACAAGCGCTTCAACGTTTCGAGAAAAAAACGCCCACCCGCACGCGGAGGACGTTCTTGACAAGTTCCATGAAGCGGCAGCGAGAGTGCCTATCGATGCTGCCACTTTTTTCATCAAAGATTGGCTGCGCCTTTGGGCGACTGCGGGAAGCAAGTGTTTATTTTTCTTTTCGTTAAGCGTTGTGATTTCGTAGCTGCAGCATGGTGTACACTGTGGTCGCGATGCGTAAGCGGCCATGTTTGTTCTCTTCTCGGTAGATGAGGTTGCGCCCACTTAACCTGTTGCCATGCACCTCCCCAGCTGCCCTCCCCCATTCTGTCAGGGAACGGACGCCCCGGCACCTCACCAGCACTGTGGTTGCCGTTCGGAATGGCACTGCATCCACGTACTGTGCGGTACGTGACCCACGATCAGGTGTCAGCGCACATGCGGGCGTGGCAAGTATAGGCCCAAGGCACGTCCTTCGAGCCCTTATGTGGCTGTGGGTGTTCTGTCTCGTAAAACGATAGTGGAGTACTCTGTCGACCAGACTCCACAGGGATGCACATCTCACGCGCCGTGTGTGGGTGTGGCTGGGGGGGGGGACAGCAGGCCTGGCCGCGGCCAGACGTCTGAGCTCAGGACAAACAAGACCCGCGAGCGCAGCGCAGACACAACGCGATTTAGGTCCTGTGAAGGAGTGGTGTTCAAGCGCATGCGACTAGCAGGAGCGCCAGCCACTCAGATCACGTTCCTCCCCTCCCCTCACGCTTTTCTCCCCTCCGTCAGAACACAGTCGCACAAGAATAAGGGAGGAAGAGATCACGGGCAGGAAGAAGGGCAAGAGAGAGAGAGGCATGAGCGCCACTCGCCGGCGAGCGCGCAACAAAGAAGGGCACAGACAGAGCCCTGCCATGCTGTCACTGCGCTCGGTGAAACGGCCGAAGAAAACGAAAACGCACACGAGTCGAATGTGCGCTCGCGAGCAGAGCAAATGCGAACACGAAAAAAAACGCAACACACCGCCGCAAACGATCGAGGCTGTGCGCATTGGATCCCTCTGCCGTTTGAAGTATCCCTTTTATTCTGTCCATTTCTTCAAAACTGCGCTACTCTGCCGTTGGTTTCCACCTTCGCTCCCTATGGGCCGGGCGTCCACAGTGTCATGGCGGTGGCAAAAGCACGCCCACATTCAGATGCACTCGAGTCCTCTGCTGCATCAAGGATCAACCGACCCAGCCTCTGCTGAACGCGCGACGGATCGAAATCTGCGCACATCGAACAGCGATGATTTCGCGCGAAGTAAGCTCTCCAGCTCCCGGGCCAAGGATGGCTTTGCACGAAGCACTTTTGCAGAGTCGACGCGGAAATAGAGGTTGAATGGGAGCGCGAAAGGCATGCGCTTGGCATAATCCAGGATTAGCCGTGTTGAGCGCTCCTCCTCATCTGCATTCCACCAGAAGCACGCGTTCGGATGTACAAGGCACGAAATATCCACGACTGGCTGCATAAGTCGGCGATTCACGTCGGCAGAGCTGATATCGCGCTCAATATGTCGAAAGGCGCTGTGTAAGATGATCGTGGGCGAGAAGGGAAGAAGCTCCAGCACCCCATCCCTGAACCTCTGCGGCATAGGTGTCTGGAACCACGGCCTCTCGACCCCGTCCGCGCTCATCATACGGTGCTCTGTGATCGCGCCGCCTTCCTCGGTATGTGATGAGGGTGATCGGCGTGCGTGAAACGCGCTGCTGTACACCTCCGGCACGTCCGGCTCGCCAAGTTCGCCTGGCATCAGATTCAGGGGCTGCTCTCCTCGCTCCACAGCATACAGCTCCAACACCTCGGCGATGACTTGCTGCATGACGTCGAGATGTAGCTCCCACTCCGAAGCGGCCTCCTCAATCTGGTGCACAGCTCGTGGGTCATCAGGGTGAACGCGGAACTCAAAGCCAATCGGGGTCACGACAAATGTGCTGTGCTCTGGCGCATTCCAGATGCGCGGGTTCAGCTCCACTGAGTTTCGACCCACAATCGAAAAATCCGGCTCGTGGCGCACATCAACATCGATTCCATTACGTCTCGCCACACGAGAAGCAGAGCGGTGGGCCAGCTGCAGCACCGCAGGATTTGCCTGCTCCTTGCCTTCGAAATAAACGTCGTTCGTGTGCCCATCCTGCCCACAGCGCCACCCATGCTCCGCCACGCCAGGGTTCATGCAAAGTCTCGTGGAGTGTCGCGTAGTATCGCGGCAAAGCACACCGCACACCTTTGCATCCACTGCCGTGAGTAGCACCGCTCGCTCCGCGTGGTTGAGCTGCAAGGGGCCACCGAGAAGCTCGACGAGCTCGCCCCGCTGGAGAAACTTCAGCTCATGCCAGTCGATGCCGAGCGTCTTGAACTGCTCCAAACACTGTGTCAGATCAGACGACATCTTGTATTGGCGGCGCCCAACGTAGCTGCTGAGCTTCTGCAGCAAGAGATCCAATGAGGTGAAGCGGTTCTTGTCCGTGACAGTGTTGAAAGAGGAGCTCAACGTCATTCGCCGAGGCAGCGCGTACCTCGGGTGATATGCCACTGAAGACGTCAAGGCGACATTTCGCACTGGTACCGGCGAAATCTTCGCCTGCAGGAACGTCCGTCGCATGTGTCAACCAGAATGGTCCGTGCCAGCACTCGCCGAAACGTTAGCCTAAAACGATTCGATGGCAGCTCCGCTGTCATACAATCGCACAGAGAGTGGAAGGTGTGTTTTCTTCAATTCGTTTGCACACTGCCACCTTCAGCGACAGGTGTGCGCATACGCACGCGGCCGAGGGCGACAGAAAGGGCAAAGCATACGCGTTGAGCCGCCGCTGTAAGAAGCCGAGGTGAGCCTTCGAAAAGAGTTGAGAGCGGTATAGAAGAAAAAGGAATGCACCGGCGTTTGTATGGGGAAGTGATAGCGAATCGGTGACGCCATGGGGGGGAGAAGAAACAGAAGAGGAGAGAGTTCAAGGAGAGTGGCAACGATGAACGGCGTCTGTGCGAGGAGAGGGGTGACAGAGAGACAGAGAGAGCGCGTGCGGAGAAAAGAGGAAGAGGAGTAGCGCAGCAGCAACGCACAACCACAACCTTCCCTCCACCCAGGCTACTGAGGGCGGTAACGCCAGGTTCCGTCGACAAGGTGGGACGCAGTAGTTACATGGCGTTGTAGCACAGGGCCATTTTTCGTACGCTTTATGTACACCGAAACGGGAGGACCTATACAGAAACATGAAGGACGGCCTGCGTCAAGGCCGCACTCCTCATAGCCCACATGTCCGCACAAAAAAAGCGAGAAGCGAGAGAGAGAGAGAAGCACACCGAATGGAGATCGACCTTTACAAAAGACACCCGCCGCCAGCATAAGCACAGAAAGTAAAGAAATGGAGGCATATCGAATGATGCCGACACACAGAGGGGCGATCGAGACGGCATCCAGAGGCCGCCTTCCCGCGCTGGGCCCGCCGCGTGCCCGCTGCACGCACGTGAATGAGAAGATCGACACGCACGGCCACACATCACCTCTCGCCGTGCCCTGCACTGTGCCCGGCCGGTTTCCGTTGCCCTTCCGCATGCCTTCCGCGTGAGCTTGCGGCGAGGAGGACACCGCACGGGCATCGGTGCATGGCGCGCCGGCATCCGATGCACGTCACGTCTAGGGCCCCGCCCGACAGCGTCATCCGTGAGGACACCGGGTGGGGGGGGGGGGGCACAGAATAGGGGGAGGAGGAAGGAGGGGCGAACTACTCGCATGTCAGCGCACCCCACCCCCAGCAGGAAGTCACCCATCTTGAGGATAGGGCCATCGGAAACTCCTTGTGACGTATTTCGGTGGCATCTTGTTTTCTGCTTGTCAATTTATCCGCTGAGCCGCCGGTGCCTTTCGTCTTGATTCACAAAAAAAGCAATCATGGCCGCACATCTGTGCGGCGCAGCGCCGGAGGAGCTGCGACCTTCCTCAGAGAGAGGCTTCTGAGAGTACTGAAGAGGGGAAAGTGGGGGAAGGGGGCAGACAAACGCATTCGTTTTAGTCGCCCTCCTTACGCACGGCGAAATAGGGCAAACGAACAAATGCAAAAAGCGAATCGATAGCCGCTGTGGGGGCGGTGAGGAGAGCCCGAACGGTGACCAAAGGTGAGTCGAATAAAAAATGGAAGCACGCAACCACGAAGAAGGACGCTGTGAGCAGGCAGAGAGCAACACATTCGTCTTTAGATTTTCCTCCGACCACCTATAAGCACATCGTCTCTTTTTGCATTTCCTCCCGCTATCCACTCTCATCTTCTCTGCGCGCACTGTCGTCTACGCATCCGTAGACGTACGCCTTTGGTGGAGCTGTCATTGAAATCGAACAGGGTGTAGAGGAGACGTCGAGACCGCTGAGAGCTGCTTTGTGGCGGTTGGCCGTGCGGACGGCACGCTGATCGCAGCGGGGCCGGAGACAACGCGGGCCACCGACATTCGTTGGCGAACGACGCGGGAGCGTCCTCCAATATATAACAAAAAGGGCAGCTGAAGTTGAGATGCAGTGGATGCGCCACGCTGCATGGCAGAATTCGAGTCGTTTCCTGTGCTGCTTCCACCGGCATTGCTCACTCATATGGAGAGAGGTGTTTGGCTGCGGTTGGACGCATAATCCCATTCTTTTCGGATACCGGACACGCATCGGCTCGTCAGACCACGAGAGTAGTCAGGGCATCGAGCGAGCAACAGTCCGCGGCACGGCCATGGCGCATCACCGCCCATAGGCCTGTAAGGGAAAGGGCCTGCCCCACGACTTTCATCATCGCTTTCCCTTTTCCGTTTTCGCCCTTCGGCGCCGCTGACCCGGTGCCTCCGGAGAGGCATTTCGTGAAGCACCTCATAGACGGCGCGCTGGCATCGGGCTACAGCACCTTTGCCTCACGCAGCTTGTCGAAGAATTCGTCCACCGTCTTCACCTTGATACCAGCTTTGCGAGCGGCGGGTTCGGTGACGGTCTCCGTTGTGAGGTGAGGTGTGATATCCACACCAAGTGCCGCCACATCCTTCGATTCGATCGATTTCTTGCGTGCCTTCATGATGTTGGGCAACTTCGGAAAACGGGGGGTGTTGAGGCGCAGATCCACCGCTAGCACACAAGGCATGGAGAGCTCCACAACCTGGCGGCCAGCGTCCACCTCCTGCGTCACCGTAACCTTGTTCTCCTTCACGTCCACCTTGGATGCAAAGGTCCCTTGCGGTACATCTAACAGCCCAGCGAGCAATTGCGCGGTGCACCCAAAGTCACCGTCGACGGCCTGCTTGCCCAGCACCCATATATCCGGCTTGATCTCTCCGTGCAGCTTTTCGAGTATGCGCGCGATCGCGAGTGGCTCCACCGACTCCGCTGCCGCGTCTGGCACAACGACGTGGACTGCCTTGTCACACCCAAGCGCCATGGCCGTTCGCAGCACCTCCTCGGCCTTTTTAGCCCCAATCGTGATGGCCACCACCTCCTCCGCGATTTTCTTTTCCTTTAGCCGAATCGCTTCTTCAATGGCGATTTCGTCGAAGGGGTTGACGCTCATTTTGGAGTTGGCCGTCTGAACCCTATTATCCTTCACTCGAACCTTCACCGTGTAATCCACGACGCGCTTCACGCACACCGCAACCCTCAGGTAATTCGGCAATGTGCGAAACATTTTCAAAGACAAAGGAAGGAGGAGGGTAGCAGATGCGACGCGCCTCGTCAATGAATACGCCTACGCGTGCAAGCGTGTCGAGAGAGAGAGAGTCAGTGGGAGTGGGGGAGGGGCAGGGAGAAGAGGAGGGGAGGGGAGGTGTTCCAGGCGCAGGGAGGGGCGTAGGTGGAAGTGAGGTATATGCGCTTGTGATGGGCGAAGAGACACGAATCCGTCCCTCAAAGTGAAGCGGGTCAGACAAGCAAGCTGAGGGAGGGGCAGAGGTGGGGAGACGAGGACAGCTGTGTGGGTTTACAACGCGTTTTCGTTTTCTTGTTGCTAAGTTGTGCACCTGTGCCCACACACGCGCAAAGTCGGGCGCAAAAAAAAAAGTTTGTAAGTGTGTGTGTGTGTGTGTGTGCGCGCAATGGGTGGGAGAGAGAACAAAAAAAAAAACGAATTCGAAGTGTGCGCAAGAGACGCTCTCAATCGAGGAGGTGCAACGGCAATGCAAAGAGGGCGTGTGATGGGAGAGGAAGAAGCGGCTAACGTAGAGGACAAGACAGGTATGCACGAGGGAAGAGAGCGCTCATGAAGCACGCACACCACCGTGTGAAAGGGCACATCGTTGCAGAAGGTGCGGCTGCCATGTCTGGGCTGAGAAAGAGACCGCACAGATGCACGTATACTCATCGAGAGTGCAGCCTGATATGTGTCCACGCTCCATCGTCAGAGAGCCGCAACAGCCTGCCACGCTCTGTGCCCATCAAATCGAGAGCCCGCATACCACACACCTCCACATCCACCACGGAAGACACGCTATGCGCGCCTCGCCATCCACTAAGGGCTGCCTGTGTGGCATCGTGCCACCTCATGTAAATGCGGGCTTCATGTGAGTGAGTGAGTGATGGGATCGCATCCATCAAAGGCGGGGCGTAATGCATTCCTTTCTCTGTGCGTGCGAGTCTGTGCATTTGAGGACACAAAGCCACAGCGTCAAAGAGAGCCGCGCCGCCATACGGAGAGGTGGGCCCCGCGCCAGCGCACCATTACGTACCAGTGGAGAGGAACCCTAAAACAACAGCACACAAAAAAACTTAGAGATAAGAAGAATAATGTGAAGACAAACGCACTCCTCCACACCTCTGCGCCACAGACCTAACGGCGCTGCGCGGCAGCAGAGAAGCGCCAACCTCTTCGCGAAACAGCGACATCCTCACACCCCTCTTCAAGTTGCTCCCTTCACGCGCCCTAGTCGCACCAAAACCGCCACCGCCATTGGTAGAAGCGCACAGCGAACACAAAAAGAGGGGCTCATCGAGTCTCTGCATCCGCTTCACGGAAGCCAACAGACACCGTAATCAGATAACGGACAGAGCGCCGCGTCATTTCGCTTCGCTTACAATGTCCCGCCCTCTTTTTTGAGATGTCACCCCCGAAGGAGCCTTTCTGGAACTCCTGAGGAACACTCGCGCGGGTGCCGAAGAAGAAAAAAAACGTACCGATAAGAACTCACTCAACGCGCACCATCACTTCTTCTTCAAAGAGCGCATGCTTGTCTTACCGTTGAAGCCCGGCTTCCGCATGCGGATCGACTTGGGCGTCACTGTGACGAGCTCATCATCCGTCACCCACGCTACACAGTCCTCAAAGCTGTAGCGCGCTGCGCTATAGGCACCCCTTTTGCTGTTGGCCTTGTCATTAGCGTTTGCCCGCATGCCGCCAAGCTGCTCGTTGCGCTTGCACACGTTCACGCCGAGGTTTTGCAGCGCCGTCTTTTTGTTCTCGCCGACAATCTGGCCATAGTACACCTGATCACCAGGGAGGACAAAGAAGCGCCCCTGTGTGCTGAAGCCGGAGAGCGACCAATCCGTCACCTCGCCATTGTCCACGGATATAAGGGCGCCAGTGTCGCGCTCCGTCTCGATAGCGGCCATGGGGCGATACGAGTCGAAGTGGTGGTTCAGCACGCCGTCGCCACCGGTTAGCGTATGAAACTTCAGCGGCACATTGGACATGAGGCGAACCGGTATCACACACTCCATGAGAACACGCCCGTTCGATAGCGGCTCGATCTCGCCGATTTCGCCCATCTTCGAGCTTAGGAACGAGACAACGTCGGACACCAGATTGTCCTTGAACTCCAGCAGCATCCGCTCAAACGGCTCGCACTCGACGCCGTCGATCACGCGCGTTAGCACTCGCGGGGCCTGTATCTCGAACTCGTACCCCTCGCGCCGCATGTCTTCAATGATAACAGACAGATGCAGCGGGCCGCGACCGTACAAAGCAATCTGCTTGGCATTGAGAGTCTTCAGCTGCAGAGCCGTGTTTACCATAGCCTCTCGGTCGAGCCGGCGCTGGATGGTAACCATCTTGCCCATCACCTCGGTGGTCTCCTTGGCCTTCCAGCTGGCCTCACTTTCCTGCATGACAAGGCTGTAGGTCGGGTCGTCTGGCTTCTTGTAGGGGAATAACTTCACCGCGCCCTGCTTGCCAATTGTTCCGCCTATCTTCAGCGGCACCTTCAGACCAATCGGCTCCTGTAACTCAAGGATGCAAATATCGCCGTAGCGGGCGCTCGTCACCAGCATCTTGTGCACGCCGCAGTAGAGGTGAATCGACTTCACCAAGGCGTCTGTTCGCTTATCCTCCAACGCCACGGTGACCACGTCGCCAGTGTGCACGGTACCGTTGTAAATGCGCCCGATGGCTAGCTTTGTGTTGCTCTTCTCGTCTTCGTCGACCTGGGCAACGAGCATCTGCAGGGCTAGATCGTCCTCCGCCTTGGGTGCTGGCACAGTGCTAAAGACGGTGTTGAAGAGAGGCGTCAGCGTGCCCTCCTTCCTGGGTTCCTCGCTCATGTACCCACTGCGCCCAGAGCCGTACAAGAACTTTACTTCCAGCTGGCTATCATCCTGTGCTGACTCCAGGAAGAGGTCCTCCACCGCCTGCTCCGTTTTTGCTATATTGAGGTCGTCCTTGTCGATTTTGTTGAGGCACACGATGGGCCTCAGGTTCAGGGAAAGGGCCTTGCGCAGGACGTACCGCGTTCCAGGGCGCACGCCCTCCTTCGCATCTACCAAGAGGATAATCCCCTCGACCATCTGCAATGCACGCTCCACCTCACCCGAGAAGTCCAAGTGGCCGGGTGTGTCTACGATGTTGATGCGACGCTTCCCGTCATCGAGGAGAATAGCCGTGTTCTTGGCGAGGATGGTGATGCCGCGCTCCCTCTCCTGATCTTTGCTGTCCATCACCCGATTGTGCGCGTTCGCCACCGTGCCTGACTGGCTCAGCATGCTATCCACAAGCGTTGTCTTGCCGTGATCAACATGGGCGATAACCGCGATATTGCGCACCTCCTCTCTCGCGTGCACCCATCGCGCGAGTGCTGCCGAGGCGAAGAGAGATGACGCGAAAAAACGGCGCATCTGCCACCGCTCGCGACGAAGCAAAGTTGAATATTAATACGAAGAGGAAATGAAGGGGAGGGCGTGGGGAGAAGAGAGGAGCCGCAGTGTGAGCCGTCGCCAATACACGCAGAGTCGTTCCAAATAAAATATATAAACAGCGTCAGCTGACGAGGGCACTGGTGATGCACACGCAATGCTATATGTGAAAGACGTCGCTGAGAAAGACACTGTGGCGACACGCACACGGAGGAAGCGACGTCATCATGAGGGAACGAATTCGCACCGCCATGTGAAGCAGACAATCGCAGCAGCAACAACAAAAAAAGCGAAAAGGGGATAAGGAGTGGCAATGAGTACAGCGGGTCTGTCGCATTGTCTAGTCGGCGAAGTGAGAGACGAGAAGTGGGAAGTCGCCTGCTGGGCGCTCCTGCAGCTCTTCGTTTCGCCAAGCGCGAATGCAGCAACTACACACCTGGCCCTTGGCTGTCGCCCATAAGCGACCGGATTTTATTAGATGACTAGAGCGCACCGGCGGCGCCACTTGTGTAGCCCGCGTAAAAACGCCAGTGCGCTCTGTGACCTCGCCCTGAGTGACATTAGAGTAGAGACGCCGTCTTCTCCTTGCGCCACGTCTGTGAAGAAACGCGCCGGGAATAAGAGAAACGGAAGACAAGCTGCGGTGCATTGGGTAGCCATTGCCTTAACGTGTCATCACCGAACTGGCGGTAGCGCCAAGAAAGGGAGCGAGAGAGAGAGGAGTCGCTGACCGACAGCGTTGATGAGGCGCCGCGTGACGCGGCTCCTCTCGATCCCCTTTTCCCCTCTCCTCCGATCCCTCCGCATACGCACCACCGGAGAGGATAGGGCGCGGCTCTGCAGTACGCACACGTGCGAGAGGCACAATGAGCAGGACAGGCTCGTGCCAGCTAGTACTGCAGGTCGAGCATAGTCACGTCCACCATCAGCTCATTCACAGGGATCGTTTCGACGGTGCCATCCGGCCATGTGCGTCGGACCATCATTCGAATCCTTCGCTGCAGGAGGTCGTACTTGGCCATCATCACTGGATCTACAGCGAGAGAGCGCGGGTTAGTGCAACGCTCCGCTGTCTCGAGAGAATCGCGGCCAAACGCGCTACTGGGAGTTGGGATGGCAGTGCCGCTGACGATTTGCTTCGCACGCTCACCGATAATGCGGGCGATCTCGAACTTGGTCAAGTAGAGACCGCTGCGCCTCTCCACAAATGGTGTTACCACGCTGGAGTAGGCTGTGACGCTCTTCGTCACCTCGTCGTCGAGCACCTCTGAGCGGAGCATTGTGCGGTGCCGCTTCGGCCCGGCGCGCTTTCCCTCAATCACCCGGGGGCAGACTGGAGGCCACAATGAAGAAACGGCGCACAACAATGACGGACGAGAGAAAGAAAGGGGTAATGGCACGCTCACTACCTGAGGCCTCACTAAGAAGGAGCGTATGGATTGGCGCCGTGGCGGTGATGAGGATGCACACCCCAAACGTATCAGAGTGTGTCATCAGAGACGCGGCATGAGAATTGTGTGGGGGGAGAGCAGTGAGGGATATGCCAGTCGCACTCAGGAGCCGAGTGAGATGAAAAAGAAGGACACGGAGGTAAGGTTATGGGGAGGGTGGAGGGGGGGGCTGATAGAAATGAGCGAGAAGAGTACACGCGCGGAGACTCACGTCGATCCGTTCCTCTCAGTGGAGAAAACGATGGCATTCGGCAAGGAGCCACGCCGCCGAAAGGGCGGTATCACTGCCACCACGGCCAGTCTTGACAGCGCGGCGTCGGCGTGCCTCTGCCGAGATAAGTATCTGTGCCGCACCCCTAGAGGTTAGGAAAAGGGGCACACGTGCTTACTGGCAACAGGGATGAGCAGCACGTGCCGCCCGCGTCGCGTTTGTTGAGCTCGGATAGCCGATGTTACTCGCCAGCGACGCGGCTCCGCTCTCCTACGCAGAACTTCATTCCGCGTTGGTTTCCACCTCCCCCCCGCTGCTCTGCTGCTCTGCACATCTGCCACTGACAAGTAACCGGCGGTAGCCGTGGGCCCAACAAACGCCCATACTGAGGCACACAAAAAACAGCATCCGTGCAGCTTCCGTTACCCCAGCACCTCGTCGAGGCCATCGACCGCGCAGCTGAGCGAGAACATGTCCAGCGGGGATAGAGACACCTCCACGGTAAACCATTTCGCTTGCTGACCTTCAGCTGCCGCTGCAGCTTTCTTCAGTAGGTCACGACAACGAGGGAGGAGTCGTTCGTGTAGGGTACGCAAGAGCTGACACCAAGCGCGACGCCCAGTGGCGGAATCACCATCTGTCGTTGGTCCCGCATCCCGCTCGCCAGCTAAACAAGTTGACCTCTGCTGGCTCACCTCCACACGCACAAAGTTCAGTGCAACGACCAGCGGGTCCAGGAAGCCGCTCGTGCCGCTAGAAACCTGCCCAAGGAAGGCCTCCATGCACTCCTCCATCACCAAAGGCATCATCCTGTATATCGGCGATTCCTGATGTTGGGCGAGACGACCATCCTCACTTTTTGTCGCTCGCCATTCGCGCAGGAACTGCTCAAGGAAGAAGCGGGCAATGGAAGGGTATGGACAAAGCGCCATGAGTGAGCCGTGCATGCGGAATCGCGCCTGTTCCTCAAGTCGCTCCAGAAGCTCCAGCGCCACCATACGAGCCGCTTGCCGGTGCTCTTCCACAGGGCAGAGCGCAGAGATGATCAGCAGCTCCCTTGACACACCGAAAAGCGCTTCGTAACGCCTTGTGAGGCACGACTCCAAGTTGCCCTGTCTCCCATATCCCAGACGGCTGTGTCTGGCCCCTTCCGCGCAAGAAACGCTGTACTTGGGCACAGCCGAAAGAAGGTCGTGCAGGAAAAGCAAATGCCGCAGAAGCACGGCTGCACTACACGCAGATCGCAAAGCAACCACGTACGTATCGGCGACACCGAGAAGCAGCGACGTAGCAGACACCGAGTACACGAAAGACTGCTGCGCCGCTGGCGTGAGTGGGTATCGTAGGACATCAGCGAGAAGCAGCAGCGCCCCCTGGCGAGATAGTGGGGAGGAAAGGGATGCCTCCGCAGTTTCTCCGACAGCCTCACATGCATGTACATCAAGGTCATCCACAGCAACCAGGGTGAGTGCCTCAACGTCCCGATCATGCTCCGCAGCGAGGCTGGCCGCGGTGCTCTCCGGTGGCGCGGTCCCCCTCTCCACGTCAGCCGGGTGCAGTGTGCCGGCCTGGTCAGTAGAGGGCCCAGGAGCCTGCAAGGCAACAAAAGCAAACGACACCGCATCTCGGGATCGGCAGCCGTGCACTTCGCCTGCAATCTCGCGAAGATGCGCGAGGCACTCGGTGAAAGCGGCACTGCCGCCCTCTTCTGCCACTATGGCGGCCGGGACTGCAGGTTCTGCGGCCCCACTCCGCGAGATTCTTGGGCTTACCTCGTGCAGAAACCGTTTCCGCCACTGCTGCAGTGCTGCGGTCGTCGGCCCTGAGGGAGATGGCCGGGACGCCGCAGCGGCAGGACAGACTTCCGTGTAACAAAGGGCAGCGTACGCTGCCAGCAACAAAGCGGCGGCTGCACCGTCTTCGCCACTGGTGGTGCGGTAGATCGCGACGACGAGCTGCACGAGAGCTTCACGCACTTGGTAAGCATCAAGTGCCTCAAGCAACCTTCTCTGCTGCTTTGTAGAACTGCTTTCTGCTTCGTCGTCGGATCCGCTGCCGGACGCCCCCGGTGCATGGGCAGGCGGGTCTGAAGCTTTTACCATGACAGGCTCCGCGTCGCGGAGATGAAGTTGCGGCAGAACCGAGTGCACAAGAAACGGGACAAGATCCCGCGTCCATGCCTGCATTGTTCCGTGTACCCGTGCAAGAAAGGCATCCCCTCCAGCGCACGCTGATGCATCCAGCCCCTCTGCCACCAGAAGCCGGCGCTTACGCTCGGCCGTCTCCACGTACAGTGCCACGTAGACGCGTGACATAAGGACCAAGTACAGCGCAACCTGCGCTGGCGAAGGGCACGGCATCGACACTGACAAAAGGGAGCTCATCAACTCCCGTGCGCCAGCCACCCTCCCGTGCTGCAAGAGAGCGGATGTCCGCAAATCATCGAGAGACACCGCGCTCAGCCATGCGAGCTCACGCGCCAGCGACTCCAGAGCTGGCACGCCTTCCTCCGGAGAGGCGGCAAAGGCCCAGAGCGCTGTCGTCGCAGCCTCCATGCTGTCCATCTCGGGGCGACGAGTCTGTCGGGCGGGTGAAGCAAGTGAGCGAGAAAAGTTGATAGACACGTTTGAAAGAGAAGCAGTGATAAGAAAGTGAAGAGTGAAGAGTATGCCAGCTACTGCTGCAGGCACTTTGGGCAACGAGTTGGGAAAAAACCACAGCATACCCGAAAAGGCTCCTACAGAGGCGCATGCCGCACCGCGGCTGTGACGATGTCAGTTCTGGCATGGTACATGCACACCTGTTGACTCACGTGTGCTTCTCCCGGTGAAGCCTGAGCACCAATGTACAGAAAGTGGAGAGACAAGAGACAGGGCAAAGGGTGCTGTGTAGCAGCACCCTTTGTACGGCAAGGTATGCCATTCGTCGAGCAGGGCTTGTTGCTTGAAAACGGCGTCGGTGCGCCTGACGCCTGATCTGCACTTGATCTTGCGAGGACATGCTCTACGGAACAGCTACCTTTCGTTCCGGCTAACAACTTCACAGAAGTTTGCGAAACCAAAGGACCATCGTCAACGCGGATGGGCATTCTGCGGGCCTCTGCGCTGCAGTTGCAGCCGAGGATGCTGCAGTCACGCGAACCACGTCGCCGGAACACGCTGTAAAGACACCATAGGAAAGTAGTCCTTTCCACACGTGTTGCTTCCAGTGACGCACCGCCAGCTGGGGGGGAGCAGCGTTGGCTTTCAAGTGAGGGTTAACTATGCGGTGACGGCTGGACGGGAGGCTGAATGACACGATCAAGTGCAACCCGACCGTCTCTCGCAGCTTTCTCTTCGTGGTCGCGTTGCCGCGCCGCACACTGGCGCTCTAGCATAGTGCTCTGTGCAGCGCCGGCTGCACTTCGTTTCTCGTTCGCCTCAACCTGCTCGCCGAGAGCACGCCGAAGTTCTGACACCTGCAATTCCGTGCTGTGCTGCTTAACGATCAGCACCTCCTTCAACCTGCGCGCTTCCTCCAGGCACCGCGTAGCATGCGCTCTCACCGTACTTCCCACACCGAAAGCACCCCGCGCCAACTCCGCGGGCTCATCCGGGGTGACCCGCGAGCGAATATCAGCCAGTTCGAAAAGCAGGTCGTCCAAGATGAGAAACGCCTCCTTCGCATCTGCGGCAGCAGACGTATCGTCGCGATGCGGACCTGGCCTCGCACTCAGCTCTTCCACACGTCGTGGAGAGACTCTCGATGACTGTTGTATATCAAAGGGGAAGGGCGACGCGTTCGCATCCCGAAGCCGCCGTACTTCGTCCTGCAGCAAGTCGATTGTTCGACTCAACTCTGCGTTGCGGGCAGCTGCCGCCTCCACTTCAAGCGACAGGAGAAGTGCATCCGCCGCAGCGCTCATGGTCGGATATGATTGGACAAAGATGCAGAGGGGAGCAGAGGGCACTGCCGCTTCCTTGCGCGCGTGTCGCTGATATGCCGGCTACACCCCTCCTCAGTGGCGCGGTCAGTCTCATCAGCGGGCGGGCAGCGAAAGCGAGACGCGCTGCCTCGACGAGCACCTCAGCTTCACGTTCACGTGGTGAGCACAGGTGCGATCGCTTTACTAAGATAATGGAGTTGACAGCGGGTAGATGCACGACCTCGGCAGTACGCGAGTCGCTTCCGGGTAACACGTGCGCGCGATCCAGTCGGCGTGGCTGTTCTCTGACGCACATGGACTCCAAAGGAGTAACGGGAGTTAAAAGGTGGTCAAGATGGTTGAAGAAGACGCACGTAGAGCCACAAAGAGAGAGAAAGACGGAAAGGGTCATTGAGGGCAGGCAGTCACGCAGCAGGCGCTGCACCCGTCGCGTAGCTGTCTTCAAGGGTACAATCGTTTTCCCTACTGATCGGTTCGCTGTGGCACACGGCTGCACCACTGACACGTGCACCCCCCCTCAATTTCGACCTTCCCCCAGCCCTTACCACGCAGACACACCCACGCACGGTGAATCCACGAAGAGACACAGAGCCGCCGCACAGCATCGAGCTCAAGATGGCGCCTTCGGGAGGCGAGCCTCGCCGAAAGAGGAGAGACAGGAGGACGAGGAGTAGGAGTGGAAAAGAGTGTGCTGGTCGCAGTGCCCGCGACAGAAAGTGCGTGAAAAGGACTTGTGTCAACTTTCATGGACGGTGGCAGCGACTACGGGGACGATTGCCATTGTCGTCCATCCACTTCGTTCGGCTCACATGTCTGACACTCTCCTAAGAGAAGCGCTACGCGCACAAAACGGAAGAAGACGCTCCCGCGGCATTTATCGGCAGTCTGTTCCCTAGCGCACAGACGCGCGTTCAGAAGCCAGAAAAGATTGCGCAGGCAACGCTTGACCACAGCTCGCGCAGGTACCCTTTAGTGTCAATGTCTGCACCCACCACCTACTACCACCTTCATGCAGATGAACATGGGCTGCAGGAAAGCGTGTGCAGGTGCCCCCAGTTCACCGGAAAGAATACGCGTAAGTTCGCTGAACCGGCATAAAGCAACACCGCGGGTCTGAGACTGCCTGCGGGCACAGTTGATGTGGCTCGCTTCTCAATTCCTACCTCCTCCGCACCCCACCGCCTAGAGCACCTGCGAGTACTGCCGGTAGATAATGCGGCGCAAGTCGAACATGGCGGGGGTGGCAATGGAGGAGATGGTGACGGTGCCGTCACCCCCTTTGCGGACGCACACGCCCTCGTCAAAGACCAGCAGCGGCGCCTTCTTGTGGAATTCGCTGTGCAGTCCACTTTCCTGGCGTGAGGTCTCCCGCAGCCGGCGCAGGTCCACGTCCCCCACAAAGAACGAGCCGCTCTGCAGCCCATGCCGCTCCCGCTGTGTGGCGCACGCCTGCGACCTGTCCGCCATGACACAGCTGAGAGAGTAGGAGGCGCGGTCGGAGCGGCGACGTTGCACCTCCGGCTCCTCGAAGTCGGCCAACGCGCGAATGCCAGAGAGCTCGCCGTTGACCCATCCAACCTCCCACGTACTTTTCGACGCAGTTTCGCGGACGCGGCGGAGACCGCGCGACAGGCTGCGTGCGAGACTTGACTCGAGCTGCACCGCATAGGAGTACACGTGCGTTGCCAGCTCCAGCGGTACGCCGGCAGAGGTGGGGCTGAAGACGTTCGAGCCGCACTTCATGGCCTTGTCGGCACGGCAAAAATGCTGGAACGCCCGCCCATCCTCGACACTGCCGCGAAGGCCGACCATCTTCTTTGCAAAGGTCCATTTTGTCTTCAGGACACTCTTCATGGTGAGCGCGTCAGGGTAGCCGCTCAGGTCGGAGAGAACAACACGGCAGCGCCGGTTCACCCGCACGGCGACCTGTGACACCTTGGATGGGATGTTCGCGAGCCGCTGCGCATCGTTCTCGACCTGCAACGCCTCCGGCCCCGCATCGCTGTGCTGCCGGGCCGGCGCGCGCTTCTGCAGCACCGCCTGCTCTTCTTCGCTTACAGGAAGTCCGTAGATGACATTTAGGCGCTTCAGCGCCGCCGCGCTCAGTGTGTTGGTTGTCTCGAGTACGGGAAAGCTGAGGTGCTTCGAATAGTAGTGAAGCGGGGGCGGCAATACCAAGCCAAGGGTGGTCGTTACCACCGCCTTCGCCTTCGCTGCAGAGTCGTCAGCACCACCTGCGCCCGATGTAGAGGCGGCCTTGGCGCCACTAGAGGCGTTCAGCTTCTCTGTTACTCTGCCACGGCCAGTCACCGCCGCCGGTGCCCATTCGCCATCATCGTCATCGTCGTTCTCCTCCTCCTCTGCGTTTGCGGCATCGTCATCGTCGTGCACAATTTGGAAGGCGCTCTGAGCATCTAACTCACGGCGGCGCTGCTCCATTTCGTGTTCGAGTTCAATGTAATACTCCTCTAACTCCTCCCCACTCAGCCGACTGCGCCGCGTGATCTGCATGTCCAGGTACTCGCCGTCGCCGGCGGCAGTCACCACAGCCGCGTTTGTCCCCGGCAGTGGCGGCTCCGTCAAGACGATGAGGTGATCAGCGCCGTCGCGATTGCCTTTCACAAAGTACTCAAGCAGTTCGGCAGATGGGCCGAAGTCGAGGGAGGCGCCGTCCGCCACACAGATCTTTGGGCCCTGTATGGGAAACACCTCCTCCGCGCTGCGACACGTGAGGACGTTGGCGAAGAGTCGCTTATCATCAAGAATCAAATAGTCCTGCAGCGACTCTGTCATGGTGCCTGCCTTGTCCAGTAGCTCCTGTGCCTGGGCCGCCACCAAGACAACCTTGTACTTGTCACCGCCCTGCTCCGCCAAGAGGTGCACAATAATGTTCAGCACCTCCAGCCCGCGGCCTGCGATGTTAACAGGCACAAGCACGTCGCTGCCACCGCGCAAGGTGTGCTGAAATTCCTTGAAGAGGCTCTTCAGCTGCTCTTCGTACTTCGACGTCCGAGTTGCATAGGTCAAGTGAAACGGGAAGCTGCTAACTAGCACGATGTTCGCTGTCGTCGGCAAGTCGAACGCCTTCAGCGCGTACGACGGCTTTACGGAGAAATCGGGGCAGTAGAATAGCTCATCGATTTGGTACTTGATCGTCCAGCTGTAGCCGCCGAGCATGCGGCCTGCAAAAACGGCGAAGCAGTTCACCTCGACCTCATCGTTCTTTACCGTGACTTTGCCGCCGTACGGTTCTCGTATGGAGCGAAAGCTGTGGTAGACAGAATCCACCGTCATGGTGAAGGTATCCCCATCCGCGAGTGTGAAGGTGTGCGAGTTCGGGTACTGGTAGAGGAACGCGTGCAGCACACTGTGTACACCAATTTTGGATGTAGCCCCGGCCGCTGCCACGAACGTGCCGGGAAGAATGTGGTTTAGGACAAAGGGAAGGGCGCCGCATGCGGTGATGTGCGGGCTTGATAGGATGACGGCATGCACTGTCGCGAGGTAGGGCTTCAACTTCGAGAGAAAGGACGTGTCGAACTGCTCGTTCCACCCGCAGTCGAAGAGGATGCGGACCCCGTCAATCTCGACAAGGTACGCATACGGTGCATTTGGAGTCGTGCACTCGTACACGGAAGTGAACTGAATGCTGCTCGCGGAGGCGCGCAGCATAACGATGACGAAAGCCGCAGCAGCTGAGAGCAATGATCCACCGCGACCAAACAGGCGCGGAAAGGGAGAAAGAGGGCAAGGGGGCAGGGAAGAGACGTCTGCCGACGAAGCTCAGTGCAGCCGGGTGGAAACACTGATGCGCAGCATGGCGTGAAGCAGTGGATCGTGGATGATAGGGGTGGGGGGTAAGGGAAGATGGTGAAGAAGAGCGAAAGGTACCGGTAGTGCAAGAGGCCAGCAGACAATTCGACAGAGGAGGTGGAGGGAAGGTGCAGCATGGTAGAAGAGTAGAGGAATGTAACGAGAGGGGTGCATCTACACGTATGCCAGCGAAGAGGACATAGTGATCAGGAAGGGAACGTTGGGGGAGGGGGGACTCCGACTCGCTTCAGCGAAACCCAAGATGACACCTGTCGGAGGGCCTGATGTAGGTCAGTCCAAACATACCAGAGACGAGGAGGAAATCAGGCGAACAACGCTGGGCATATGTGATCCCCAGCACCCGGTATGCACGCGCTCTTGGAGAAAGAGGGTGAGGCGAGAGGGCACGTCGGTGTGCCCACAGGTCATTACGGGAAAGAATCGCTGCATGAGTGTCAGTGTACGCTGAGGTTACTGCGCCGGGGAAACAGATGTAAGGGCGGCAGGAGTAAAACAGCGCTCCTGAGGCGATGCCAAAAGGGTAAAAAGAGCCTTGAAGACACGCGCCGGCACCGCTCCTCCTCAGCCGGAGTGCCCCCGGCCGCTCCCTACCTCCCGTACAGCAGCGCCCGCAGCAGCCATACACACACACACACGCATTGACACTGGCACTCTTATATATGTGTGAATGAGCGAAGTCAGCATAGCGCAGCAACCGCGCTTCGCAACCCACTCATCCGCAGACACGTCGGTGCGCATCGGCCCAGCCTGAAGTACCACTAACGAATGATGCCCCGAACGAAAAATGCGCCTGTCACAAGGGCACCCTCGCGTCTTTACGGAGAACACGCTGGCTCCGACGCGGAGGCCTTTACAGAGACACGGAATGCGTACGTTTCACACTCCGACTTTGTGGGTGCCTCGCCAGAGCTGCTGAAAAGCCGTTCCCCCGCAGTGATAGAGGGGATCGCAGCAAGGCTGTGAATGTGCGGCAACTCATCGACAAAGTATTCCCGCAGCGCCGCCAACGCGGCAGCCTCCACCGTCTCTTTCTTTCGAAGACCGGACGCCTGCGCGATGCAGTAGCCCATCTCCTCTGAGATGGGCACACTCAGCCGGCAGTGCCACATTCGACCTCTCTGGCACGTGTCTGTCTGCAGGGTGAGCCCGTAGGCGTGAAGACACAGCTTCCCCAGCAGCTGTTCCGCCGTCTGTGCGACCACAGCAGACAGGTGCGCTGGCGAAAGGAAGGCGACATCTGTTTCTCGGCTGATGCGGTTGGCCAACTCGCGCGCGCAGCTCAACAAGTTCTTGCCGATAACGTGTTCCAGTACAATCGAGTGCTTCTGTGATGAGATGCGGAAAGAGAGGTCGCTTACCTGTTGATGCTCAAAGTTGAAGAGGAGCCAATGGTCACTGACGGTGCGGTTGCTCGTCGACTTGATCTCATCCACAACCGCGTCGCGCAGGCGACCGAGAGACCCTTGCGCATCCGGCTGGAGTCGCAACTGCCCCCTCGTCACTACCTCCTCGGCGAAAGCGCGCTGCTGGGCTCGTATGTGAGCCTCAAACACCTGCTGGGCGGCGCGTACCACAGCGACGAGTGGCGTGATGCCGTACCCTCGGCCAAGGTAAAAGACCCTACCATCAGTAAACGGATTCGCTGAGAAGCGCGAATGCTCCTGTGACAGGGCGCTTTCGGCAGGAATTCTACTCCACAGCTCCGCGACATGATTGGCACCGCTTTGGCGCACGCGCACGGAGCACTGCAGCCCGTAGAGGCGAGCGATGGCGTGCGCACAGGTCTGCAAGGGTGACGCATCTGGCAGCGCCGATGGCAGGTCCTCTGCAAACCTGTCATCACCGGTCGTTTCAGCGGATGTGTCTTGGCAGACCACCTCTGGGAGGTGCTGCATGCCTCTCAGCAGGGCAAAGAGAGCCCCGATCTCGGTGGAGCCGGTAGCCTCAGCGATAACGCGCTCCAGGGCATCGTGCGCACCGCCCGTCCTCGTGCACCGTGCCACGTACACGGCGCAACTTGCCTCACGCATGACGCGAATGCTCCCGAGAAAGGAAGTTTGGACCCTGGTCGCAGCCCAATAGCGCTCCAAGGCAGAGCCAGTGCTCTCTGAGAGAGGCAGCAGCTGCGGCTCCGCGTGCTTGCGCGGCACCAGAAGCTTGATCAGTGGATCAGACGAGAGTGCTGTCGCAAACACGCTGGAGTTGGTATCTTGCAGCGCCTTCACTTCAGCACAGGGCGCTGGAGCGCCGCTGGCGTCGATTAACTTTCTTTCTTGAGCCTGCTTCACACTCAAGTAGCACAGATCAGGGAACCGCTGCGCCAAGGCAGCTGCCAGCGCCTTCTGCTCGCTGCGCGCCTTGCGACAGTCAAGCGCGAAACAAGAAAACTCACGGCTGGCCGCAGCATCGGCGGCCAGCGAATCGGCTGCATTGGCATTGGGGGTGCCTTGGACAACGAACAGTTCAGAGAGCCACACAGGTTTGCTCTCCGTCGAGATGCCCAGCTCTGGAAAAGCTGCGTTGGCTCTCAGCATCCGCGTCTCCAGCAGAAACGTTGCGTTCTGCCGTTGCAATGCCCACCGGAGCTGGTTCTCAAGCCCCTGCGTGGGGTGGGGAGCGGTGTCGTCCGCAAGGGTAGCTTTGGTGCTCTCCTGGATGGCGCGCACGTCTGAATGGTAGGCGATTTCGCGCTCGAACACGTCAGGAAACACCGCCTGCAGCGCCTCCACGGTGGCACGCTCCACTGTCGACCTCTTGGAGGTGCCCGTCGCCCTCCCAAGGACAAAAAGGGGGAAAGCATCGTCAGCGACGTCAGCGGTTCCCGTCAAGCGCAGACGCGCCTGCACCTGAGCCCTATGCACACTACCGCTCAGCGTCTCCGCGCGAAAGCTGACGTCCTCTTCACTGATGCCGTAGTAGTAGACGAGTAGCCGGCGCAAGAGGTGCTTCACGCGCAGACCTTTCTGTGGCAACACAAGGTGAAGCGGCGAACTACGCAGGCGCTGTTGGATAGAGGCGTGACGTTCGGCATAGTACTCCGCAGTGGAGTCGGCGCAGAACTGCAAAAACCGGCGCAGCCCATCGCTCGTGAGGGCTACCTCACATGAAGTCAGTGATTTCCCGGTCACACGGTGACGCAGAGAGCACTCCAAATGGTTGAGACTGAGGCTGGGCCGAAAGCTCAGCGCAAAGCCCTCAGACGCCCAGCACACTATGTAGAGGGACAGCACCGACGCGGCAGTGGTGCTTGCCGCACAGCTTGAGGGGTAGGCAAGACCAGCAGCAGAGAAGGCGTCTCGAAGAGCGCGGCGAATGCAGCCGAGGTAGCCTTCACTGACCGCCTCGCCTTTCAGCACCGTCACCAGCTGCTGCTCTTCGTCCGAAAGAGAATCCACCAGTACCCCCATGCCACGCGGTACGAGCTCAACACTGGCAGTGTGCAGATGCGTACCCTGGAGGTCCTGGCCGCTGGTGTGGCGCACCAGCAACCGCAGCTTCGGGTACCTCTGCTCCAGAAACTTCACGGCACCGTGAATTTCGTCAGAGGCTACTCGTGAAAGGTCGACGATGGTGGCAGAGGTCCTGTGCACCGGGGCCGTGAGAGAAAGCTCCGAAGCAGGTGACGTGGCGTGCAGCTCCTCGAAAGGATGCAAGCGACCGACAGCCTCCTGAACCGTCGTGGAGGAGGTGCCTTGCCACCCTACCAATTCATGCAGAGGTGCCTTCGCACCGCCTTCCCATGGCGGCTGATGCTCCACAATCACTCGCATATCTTCAGTAATGCAAAGCCGCAAGGCTCCTCCTCGGACACGCTTTGCACGACGCAGTGCCTCCAACATGGAGTAGATCTCGCCAAGGGTACTGCAGTTGCGGCGCTGTGATCCGGCGCGTGCCGGCAACGCCCATGCGACACAGCGCCAGCGGTAGATCCGCCAGCCACCTGGAATTGCAGGTAGCCTCCACATGAAAGATGCAACAGCAACCCTTTGATCGCCCCTGCCTCCTCACCCAGGACCTCTGCCATCAATAGCAGCAGTGCTTCTCGTCCAGCTCCCTCCCCCAGCGACGGTGTTGCGAAAAGATGAAGCCGTCGTTCCAAAGGCCGCCACCCTTTCCGAAAGTCCTCAGGAACGACGGCGGCGCTGCAGCTGCCCCCTGTGCGCGCTACGCGCGATGGTGAAAAGACGCCGCAGTTAGTGTGATCGGGAGGTCCCGTGCTCACACCGGCGGGCGAGACCTCACGAAGAAAGGCAGAAACGTTTGTGTGAGAATGCAGCGCGTAAGGAAGCACCGGACAGTTTTCGTCGGCGCACGTTCGCTGTGTGTGAAAAGGGGTGTTATGCCGACGCGGCCTCCGCACCACCAACTCTGAAGAGCCAAGAGAAGGAGAAAAGGAGGTAGAGAAGACAGACAGCGAGAAAGGGAACGGCGCTGTATGGGGCTGCTCAACTGCCGCGCTGACCAAGAATGATTTGAAGGCACCATATGGGGAGAAGAGCGGCGGTGTGGGGAGGGGCTGCAGCATCCGTCAGCACAGTTTCGCCCTCTCCAATACACACATCATTCGCATTCATCAGGGGCATTCGCATCTCTGCATAGAGCCACGTAAACACTTCTCGGCGGACAGCACAGCAGTTCGACTTGCCCCGATGGCGAGAAAAAAAAAAACATCACGGCAGCCTCGACCGACTCCGACAGTTAAGCGACACGAATCCAGCTAACACGAGTAGTGCACGCCGGCACCATCACACCGATATACCTATACATGTACGCGCCAACGCTACTCCGCTGAAATATCCACAATCAGTCCACATTCATTGACATATGGCCCAGCGCACATGCCCGCACGTTTGTCCCTCGCCCTCTCCCCGCTACCTGGCGTGCCCCTCTCACTCTCTCTCGCTGCCCTCCAAAAGACGCGCGCTCTATCATCGCGCCGCACTGCACAGGCGCCACACCGTCGGAGCACCGCCTCGGCCTCAGGCGCCTCTCCTCAGCCCAGCCACGCCGCCGCCCCGCGCGTCGGCACATCCACCGTCACTCTCACATTCGGCGGGCTGCGAGCCGAGGCGCACCCCTCGGAGCGGCCTGAGCCGCTCCGGCGCACCGCCCACCGGCACCTCACCACGAGCAATACACCGATCGCATGTCCCCTGCGCCGCAGGTACGCCACCCCGCGCCACCAACACAGGCGGTTCGGCTCCAGCGTGGATCAGGGCCGGTTTGGCTTCCACACGCCCCACCACCCACCTGCACGCACATACACACACGCAGAGCGGGCCACACGGAGCCGCCACAGGCGCCGCGCGCAAGGCGAGGTGTGCGCTCGCCGTCATCCTAGACAGGGCCACACGCGCAGAGGCGATAAATTGGGTTCAGAAAAGGAGGAAAGGTGGCGGTGGTGCAGATCTCGCGCATCACTTGTTCACCAGAGCGGTGATGCCGAACTCGTAAGACTGCGGATTAAGCTCCATGCGCTCCTGAATAGCTGCGGCTGCCGCGTTGAGGAAAGATGCGTTGTCGGTGCAGTAACTATGCAGCGTCGGATTTTCCTTACGCCCATCCAGCTCGACACAACGCCCGCCGGCGTGAATGAAGCAGACGAAGTGCAGGTCGATTTCTGCGCCTCCATCTCCGTTTGCAGTGGCGCCCTCTTGCGCTGCAGCACCGTGAGCGTTGGCGAGACGTTCGTCTTCGGCAACACGTTCGCCCAACGTCTTGGGATCCACCGTCACTGACGAAGGCTTCGCCCACTCACTGTCGAGAATGCTGCCCGCACACACCTCGCCAATCTTATCGCGATTGTTAAGAAGCGCATGGACGATGGCAACGGTGCCGCACATGTTCGGCACACGCTGGTGCGTGAAAAAAAACGGATGCGCTTTGCGAAACGCCGCAACTTCATCCCTCTGGGCCGCCTGCTGCTCAGCAATGCGTTTTTCGGTGGCGGTGCAGATTGGGTACACGAGCAGGACGGCGTGAACCGGCGAAGGAACCATCTGCAGCAGGTCGTCCGATGTGCCGTACACGTCTACAAACTGCGCCTTCGCCTCTGCGATACCCAAGGCGGTCATGTAACGGTTCATTACCGTTGGGTTGCTCTCCAGGGGGAGCATGGCAGGGCAACGGTCACGACAGCGGAACAGAGAGGCGAGGGGTGGGAACGAAAGGACGCGGAGAAGCGAACGACAGGTAAATGAGCAGGGCGGTGGGGGGAGGAAGGGCGGAGATGAGGTGGACGCAGGCGCGGTCGTCCAATCGAGGGCAGCCAGCGGATGGTAAGCGAGTCGAAAGACCTTTTGTGTGGCAGTCGGAGGGGAGGAGAGAGGGGCGAAGCCGAAACGGTAATGGTGAGAAGAGACGCAAGTTTCTCTTCAACTGGGTAGAGAGAAACCGTTGGCCTGATGAGTGCGTGCTGCTCGGACGAATAGGGTGGCAACAAGACGCTGCGGAGGCCCGCGCGCTTTGGTGGGCTCAACGCCTTCCAGACTGCGCCGCCGCTTGTGCACAGTGAGCCCCATACGTACAGAGAGGGTGCCTTGCAAGGGAGAGGATCCAAAGGCGGCAGCGGGAGGACGCGAGGTGTCTTCAGCGATGGGTTCACCCCCCCTCCCATATCGCGAAGAACAGAAGCGAATCGCCGGTCGTTGCACGCACGTGCTCCCCCGCCCTCCTCCTTTGCACCCGATTTGAGTGGCTGCATTATGTACCAGATCAAAAAGAAGCTGTAGACACAGAGCGCGAGGAGGCAGGGGGGAGCGCCGACCCGAGCACTACGCCTTGGCGCTACGGACGCATTGAGTGTCTTGCTCCCAAACCGAGCCGCAGCAGCCGCAAGGGCACTGGGTTCTTCTCACTGATCTTCATGTCTCCCTAAGCCGAGGCGAATGCAGTCAGAACGTGAGCGTGTGTGTGCCTGTCTTCGGAGTAGAGCCTTGAGGAGGGAACGCCGTACGCTGGGCACACACGGTTAAGCATACGATGCAGACAAAAAAACAGAAAGAGACTCGACTGTGCAGCTGTGCCGCCTGCTGCGTGCCAGCAAGTGGGGGTAACTCTTTGATGAGTTGCGGGGAAAACATTTGAACCCTTCACAGCGCGCTGGTCGGACTGTTTCTGCTGTCCATGTTGTCCTTCCGCCCGCTCTCGTGTGCCTCTGTCTCTCTCTCGCTCTTTCGCCCACCATGACTGTTCGAGTGTATGTACATTAGTTCCTCACAAAAGTCCGAGCATATCACCTTCGTTGCATCACTGCTGTCTCGGGCAGCAGCAGCCACCTCCTCCGTGGATACTCCGCATTTCCCTCTAAAGAAGTGCCTTCAAGTCCGGCTCGGTCTCGCGGCTTACTTTGCTGATGTCAATGGTCGCCTCACAAACTGGGCACACGAGCGTCGCCTTCAGTCGAGTCAGCAGGGCTGAGTAGGTAGCAGGGAAGTCGCAGCACGGCGTCGTGGTGTAGTCGTTCCGCACGATGTGCTTGCCCGTCACAATGCAGAAAGGGATAGTGTTCTTGCAGGCCCCGCAGTCAAGTTCCGTCTCGGGCACCGGCGCGTCACAGTAGGGGCACGGCGCCGTTGGCTCCACCGGGTCGTCCGCGTTGTCCTTGCTGTGGCGGCGCACGATACCCTCAATCTTCTTGCGCGATTTTTCTGTCATCTCTGTCCGGTACTTCTCGTTCTGCACAAGATAGCAGGCGTACTCGAAGGCAGACTTGTTGAAGTTGGACTTGACGCACTGCAGCACGGTGGCGGTGATGATGGCGACAATGTGCTTCGGGAACTTTTGTATGTTGCGCGACACGCGCAGCAGCATGCGGCACGCCGTGTCTTCGTCGCGCATGATTTTGAGCAGGTCTTTGACGATGATGTACGCGTGCAGTAGCATCAGTGTGCGGCGCAGGTCGTTCGGCACCCGTATGCTCTTCCCCTGAAGAATGCGGTACGCCTCCACGAGGGTCTTGTGCGCGTTCTTGTAGTTGCCCATCTCCTGCTCCTTTGCTGCGATAATGACCGAGGTCTTGGCCGCCTTCTCGTAGCTGCCCATAGCTAGGTAGAGCTTGAAGATGTACGACGGGTCCTTCGGCTCGCCGTCCGTCTCGCCCATGAGGTAGTCGATGAACTTATTCGTCAGGCTGTCGCTATGTGCTCTGCCCACTACCTCCACTGCCTTCTCGATGTCCTCAGGCTGCCCCGACTCGAGGTACTTCTTGAGAGCCTTTGCGTAGTTGCCGCCGATGTGGTAGTACATCCCAGCCTGCCCGGGCTTACCGTCGCTGTCGTAGTACTCCGCAATCATTGTGAAGTCTGCCTGATTCGCGATCGGGGCTACACCGTCCTTCAGCTGCACCTGATTCAGCAAGGCGCTCTCAAAGTGGAACATGCAGTCATGCACCTTCGCCAGCTCAAAGGCCTCCGCCAGCGACTTGGCCAGCACCAGGAACTCGACCGCCGTGCCGTAGTCCTTCTGAATTTTGCATTTTTTCGCCACGAGGGCGGCCGCATTGGCGGAGCGGGTCTGCCGCACAATGACGTAGGCGCCGTGGAGGTCATTCAGCTTGTCCAGCCGCAGCCGCACCGCGTTGTCCCAATCCTCGGCTTGCAGGTAGGCTTTTTCGGCCTCCGCAAAGGCCCCGTCGGCCTCCATGCCATGTGCGTAGATGCCGATGATGTTGCGCGACTTGATGAGAGGCAGCAGGCGTGCCGCCGCCTTCAGGTTTTTGCAGCGCTCGATGTAGAGGGTCGCCGCCCGCTCAAGTTCGCCGGCCTTCTCGTAGAGCTGCGCCGCCTCCTCGTGCTGGTGATTTTCCTCGCAAAGCTTTGCGCAGTCCGTCACAAACGACATATCCGTCGACTCCTTTGCAATCCTCATCGCGTCAGCGATATTTCCAGTGCGAATCTGACAGCGGGCCGCACCCTGCCGGCACTGCTCGTTGTGCCGCTCCACCTCCTGTACACTCACCGAAAGCTGCGTGCTCGCATGGCCGGTCGGCACCTTGCGGTGGCCTTGCTGAAACATCTCCTGTGCCTTCGCGTACTCACCGCGGTACTCCAGCTGCTGCGCATACTCGCGCGAGATGACGGGCACCTCCTCCGGCGCAAGCTGCTCTGCTAGGGCGAGGGCGCGCTCCCACTGCATCATGTCTCGCCGCATCTCCAACGCGCAGAGCGGCTGCGAAGAGCGAAGAAAGAAGTTCTGCGCGTCCTTCATGTACCCCATGATCATCGACACGTGTCCGAGGAGCAAGTTTTTCTCGTGAATGTGGCGAATCTTCTCTAGGCACAGCACCAGGCTCGGCTGGGACAACTGTCTGTAGACGCGGATGGCCAGCTCCACGTCCAGCATGTGCAGCGCCTTCACCGCCAGGTCCTCGGCCTCCTGCGGCGTGGAAATATTGTTCGACGACCACCGCAGCCGATTCAGCGAGAAGTTGTTGTAAAACGCCTCGGCATTGGGGGTTCTCAAATAGATGTTACTGTGCGTGCGCAGCGGCACTGACTCCAGCGTCCCGTTGGGCAGCTGGCACACGACCGCGCCACGAAAAAGTGTGATGGGGGTGCAGTCGGGTGGCAGTGGCGTGTACAGGTTGGTGTTGCTGCTCTCCTTCACCAGAACCGACTCGCACGTCGCGCCGTGACGGCTGTGGGGGGTGTTCACAAATGTCACGCACTTCTGGCCGTCGTGTGTGATGAAGACCGTTGCATCTGCCTGGTCCCACAGCACTATCTTGTGATCTGCCTCAGAGCCCTCTGCCCGGTTCGCCACCTCCGTCACGAGATTCAGGTGGAAGAGGCCGTTGCTTTCATCCATGTAGGCGACGCGCGTGCAGGCGGGGTTCGGAAAGGCGCGCTTAAGGCCCGTGTTGCACGTGAACGCGGCCACTTGCTGGAGGTTGTGCAGCGCGTAGACACTTACGCGACTTATCGTGGCGTATATGAAAAATGTTTCGGAGAGGCCGGTGGACACGAGGCGCGTGTCGCCGCTTTGCGGGAAAAAGACCGGGGCAGCGGCCTGGGGGGTGTCGCGGATGGGACTCAGCTGCACTCGTCCCTCGTACACCACCGCCGCCAACTGCGAGTTCACCTTCAGCTCGGTGACCGCTGACGGATACTCCATAGTGCGCAGCAACCCCGAGCGCGCCTGCTGTGGCGAGTCGGACGAATTCTTGGTTGGCTCTGTCATGGGGTAGGGAAGGCTATTGGGGATGAAGTACTCGTAGTAGGACACCCGGTTATTCGTGCCGATGCCGAGCATCGCCATTCCAGCGGCCATGAAGGTCGGTTCGCTATTCACTGGCACCGTGCAGACGACGCGGTTGTCCTGCAGGTTCTTCACCCCGATCGTGCGGGTGGAAATGAAAGAAAAGACGAGTGTGCCGTACGACGCGCTGACGTTCAACACGTTCAGTGTGAACGCGGTAGTGCTGCCGTGACTAGTGCCAACAAGCAGCTGTTGGCCGTCCCTCGACCACTGCAGCCACACCGGCTCGCCGTCGTTCAACTCCATCGTCGCCTCGTCGCCGGTGGCAACGATACCGTCGTCATGGACGCGCAAGAGGCGCACGCACTTCTCCGCTACAGCCGCGACGAGACCGCTGCCCTCGCCAAAGTTCACCATGTGCACGACGCTGGACGATAGCCGGACGCTGCTGCGCAGCCGTACCTCGCTGCCGGCCAGGTCCAAGAGCCCCACCACGCCACTTTTGAACCCAGCAATGAACTCGCCGTTGACGCCAGCCGTCAGGCATGTTATTGGGCCCAGCTCACTATTGAACTGGCCTGCTGCCGTTTCGAAGGTACGAGGGTCGACCATCAGCACCGCGCTGCGAAGATTCACGGCGGCGAGGCTCAAGCCCCTAGGCGAACTGGTCGTCACGGAAACACATAGCGACTGCGGTGTAGCGGGCAGCGGAATTGTCGTGAGCCTGCTGCCTTCGGCGTCAGAAATGGACAGAGTACGGTCTTCGGAGATTACGAGGAGACGGCTGTCCGGCACGGACGTCCAAACGCCGGAGAGAACCTGCTGCGTGTGCGCCTCCGCCACCGGCACCAGTCGCAGCGTTCTGCGGTTGTACAGCACCAACTTACCGCTCTTCGCGCCCACAGCGAGCTGTGGCTGCGCATGGGACCAGCAGATGAAGCACAGGTCATTCAACTTTGTGTCTATGGTGTCGCTTTGGCGTGTGCGATGTGTGTACAAGTGCACCAGCGACGAGGTGTTCGTGATGATGGCGAGAGTGTCGCTGCCGCACTCCCACGCCATGCTCACCACACCCGGCATCGAGAATTGATGCTCCACCTGACCCGCCTTGGTGAGAATGAGCACACGCCCTTTCGAGCCGCTCACCGCTATCAGCGGTGCGGATGGGTGCAATGCCCGCACGGCATGACCCTGGCCCACGTCTGCGTTAGAAATGACAAACTGCTGCGTTAGCCCCATTGCGCGGTGCGGGGCAAAAACGACCCGATGATGCAGAAGCGTCAGCAACACAACGCTCACAGGGGTGTGGGGGAGGGGGGGTCCCGCCTTTGGCCGGGTCGAAGACTGGATGGACCCCCGCACACGCCGCGCGGCAGATGAGTACCCAAATGCGCAAAGACAAGGGAAGGAATAAAAAAGGCGCTACGCGAGTCACGGGAGCGAACCCCTCCGAGTCAGATCTCAGGGATGCTCTCTCTCTCTCTCGCTCACACCCACACCCACACTCGCACACACACGCACACACGTCTCGCTCCTCTGTGACGAACGAGAAGACAGAGGGTGGGAAAGAGCGGCGCCCTCTTAGGCGGCGTGCCCGTCCTTAAGACGCGTACTTGACCGTCAGAGATTCTTCCCCCCGGTTTGCTAAGCAAACTCCTTGCGAGGTGAAAAAAAAGAGTAACAAGCGGTGTCTGGAGTATACGAATGGGCCACGCCTCTACCAGTCGAGCGTGAGACGTTGAGATCTGCTCCACCTCCTGCAGGCGCTCCTAAACTCCAATCTATGCCCGAAACGAGAAAGGAACTAACTGCTGTGACTACAGTACGCTAGCGAATGTGCCCAGCACGTGGTGAGGCAGATAGAGGAGGCCGGAAGAGCATGGAGAGCATCGATAGGCACTAAGTGATGCACACAGGTAGGTCCGGCTAGGCAGAAACCCGACGCCTTCTTCCTCTTCTCCCTATGTGAAGAGGAGCAGACGAGGCTCAAGAGGCTCTGGCATAACGATCGACTCTGTAACGCCTCCTTCGGCGTGCGCGGCAAAGGCTAGTGGCAGCCTTCGCAGCCATTCTGGAGACACACACGCAGGCCGTCAGTGTGGAAACCTTCCGAGATCGACACTAGCGGCAATGCTCACAGCGTGCCGCACTGGCAGAGAGGACAGACCAAACACGAGATGGAGCCGCCCGCACCCGCTTCTTTCTGGGATGCTCCCCTTTGGTTGGCGTCCTCCCTTCTTCGGTTTCGTTTCTCTTTCGTGTTTTTTGTATAATTACCCGCAACAGAAGTCAAGCTGCAATGAGTGCCGCGGCAGGCACACGCACACACACTCACACACACAAACATGAAGTGAGAGAAAGACACAGACAGAGAGAGGGGGGCACACGCGGAGACAAAACGGACGAGTAACGAAGAAGAGAGAGCAGAAACTCGCCAACAGTAGGAGGCACCAGAGAACGTTAGAGACGGCAAGTGCGCTGGAAAGGAGCCGCAGCGAGAAAAGCAGCCTCGACGAGTGTGCGATTCGGCACGTCAAGCACACTAGACGGGAGATTCCTCCTTCCACGCGCACAGCAGGATCCCAACTCTCAGTAGCCGCAATACGCTCCACCGCTCACGACTGCCACACATCACCACACCTCTCTGCCGCCGCGGCAACTCGACGTACATTCCCAGCGCACATGCCCGCACGTTTGTCCCTCGCCCTCTCCCCGCTACCTGGCGTGCCCCTCTCACTCTCTCTCGCTGCCCTCCAAAAGACGCGCGCTCTATCATCGCGCCGCACTGCACAGGCGCCACACCGTCGGAGCACCGCCTCGGCCTCAGGCGCCTCTCCTCAGCCCAGCCACGCCGCCGCCCCGCGCGTCGGCACATCCACCGTCACTCTCACATTCGGCGGGCTGCGAGCCGAGGCGCACCCCTCGGAGCGGCCTGAGCCGCTCCGGCGCACCGCCCACCGGCACCTCACCACGAGCAATACACCGATCGCATGTCCCCTGCGCCGCAGGTACGCCACCCCGCGCCACCAACACAGGCGGTTCGGCTCCAGCGTGGATCAGGGCCGGTTTGGCTTCCACACGCCCCACCACCCACCTGCACGCACATACACACACGCAGAGCGGGCCACACGGAGCCGCCACAGGCGCCGCGCGCAAGGCGAGGTGTGCGCTCGCCGTCATCCTAGACAGGGCCACACGCGCAGAGATAGCGAGAGACTCCAACTTTAGGAAGAAAGGATCTCGGAGGCTGTGCGCAAAAAGAGGCAATCCACCACACGAAGGGCATCGTGAAAGGCGAGTCGGCGACGAAGCAGAGGAGCCAGGCGAGAGAGGTAAAGAGGAAGGTAGTGCAAGGAATCTTGGCACAACGGGCAGCGACAACCTTGCCGAAAGGTTCTTCACAGATGAAGGCCATAATTCAGGCCGTATACCTCTGCCCACACACTAGGACCTATACACATCTATGTATCTCCGCCTAAGCTCCCCCATGCCGTGACCCTCACTCACGAGCAATACAGGCCCTGGCGTCGCCACCGCCGAGAATGAAGTGGGCGGGCATTACGAAGTTGACTTGCTGCTGGCACCGGCGGCTGAATACTCCCAGAGGGCATTCACCTGCTCATACACTGCAATAAGCACGGCGTTGCCGGGAAAGGCCCGTACCGCAGTGACACTATAGCCGCGGAAGAGACCTCGCATGCCCTCCGTCTTGTACAGTCGCGCGCACGCCTGACGAAAATTGAGCTTGAGGTAGTCCGCTTTCATTGTTTGCTGCTTTGTCTTCACTGCATCGACAGGGTACGTGGTGGTCCAGAACGCGACACCGGCGCATCCGCCCCCAAGGAAGTGCACCCATGCTGGTGCCTCGTGGAACATCTGCCCCTCTGACAGGAAAGGCCGAATAACGGACTGGAATGCTAAAAAATAGAAGCCGCAGCCGATAGCTTCGCGCATCATCATGGCCGTGTGCCCGCGAAAGAGGCCACGGATACCGCGCCGCCGGTACGTGGCAGCGGCGCACTCGAGGGAGTTTTTGTAAATGCGCTCCTCTACCGGCAATGTATTCTGTATCTGCATTTTGCACTTTATGAGCTCAGCCGGGGTGAGTACTTGCGAAACGACAACACCGCCAACGGCACCGGCCACCGACACTGCCCAATACGGCTCCCGATTGGAGGGGCCGCAGTGGCCGTACGTGACTTTCTGAAATCCCTCAATGGCGGAGCGGTACGAAACAAATAAAAGCGCATTTTCCAGCGCCGCGCCAATGACCGGGGCGGGTAGTCCACGGAAAAAGCCGTTGACAATCCCCTCCTCTTTTGAAATTGCTCGGATGCACTGCAGAACTCCTCCATAGCGCTTCCCGTCGTCCTGCAAGCGCACCTTGATCGTATCCATCGGGTATTCGATCACTGTTGCACTCGCCCCACCCAGCGAGCCGGCCACCATCTCGCGGGCGTCATCGGTGCTCATTCGCGAAGAGTCGCGATGGAATCGCACGAAATGGAAGCGCCGGAGCTCACGTACACACACGGACTCCCCCGCGCCCCACCCCGCCGCAAACACACCGACAGAAACACGCACACACACACACACAGACACGGAGAGAGAGAAGCCACGACAAAGAAAAGGTGATGAGAGAACAAACCGCACCCGCCACCTGGGGGAGAGGAGGAAGACCGTCCGAAGGTGAAGAAGAACGAATGGGCAGCGACGGAGAATGAAATCTCTCCTGCTGCCTGAGGAGACGGAGAGAAGGGGTGCCGACGAGTAAAGAGGAAAAGGAGAAGAGAGAGATGAGGAGGAAAGGGGCGCGCGGTGGTGGCGGCGTGCCACCGCTTACGTTGGTGGGCCTGTGCTCGAGTCACACCGGTGCTGTGAATGAGCCGGCGAGTGCGAGCGCCTGTATCTGCGCTGCCGAAAAAACTGACCTCACGCCTGGGTACGGTATCTCAGCCGGCCACACAACCACACACTTACACTCACAGACACACCAAAAAAGAGGGGGATCACAAGGAAAAGGCTACGAAGCGAAGAGGGGCCATTTAGACGTCACCCGGGAGCGAAAGACAGCGCCACACCGCCCAATCCAGCGCACCAGTGTGTGTGTGTATGTGTGTGTCCGTACGCCGCGAAGAAAAAAGAAGGAGACAAAAACTTCGTCGTTTAGGGGTTTTATGTAAGGGAGTGAATTTGTGTGTGTGTGTGTGTGTTTGTCTCGAGCCGCCCGTGAGGGAAGGTGACGGGACAGGGAGAGCCAATAAAGCGCGAACGAAAGCGGCGACGAAAAAATAGTGAACAAGAGGAGGAGAGAGCCACAAGCGCTGCCTCCAGGGAGGTGAACAGAGAGAGAAGCACACAGACACGCGTTTGTCTTCAGCTACGGCGCAGATCGTTCTGTGTGGTGCGCACGAATACTTTGTGTGTAGGTGTATGGAGAGAGAACGCTAGAGCAGCACAGCCAATGCTGTTCCGTTGATTGCGAGCTCTTCGTTGCTCGGATCGCTGCAAGCGCGTGCCCGTGCGCCAGTGTGGAGGAACACTTCGTCTGATGCGGGTGTACTACGGAACAAGAGAGAGGATCAGAAGAACCTTGCCGGGTACCTTCTGCCTATCAGTGACACGCCGTGAAGCAGCAGACGCACATGAAGGTGAGACGCAGCCAAGGAAAGAGGTAATAATGCCGTGTGGTCTCGTGGGCGGGTCACACCAGCAGGCACGCGCACACGCGCTTACACAAAAACAAATGCACACAAAGAGGCGACACAACCGCCAATGAAAACGGTAACTGAGCGGAACGCAAAGAAAAGGGAGAACACATGCAAACGAAAAAATCTGTGATTAGTGCGAGTGCGCAGCTGTGGTGTGTGTGTGTGTGTGTGTGTGTGTGTGTGTGTGTGTGTGAGCCGTTGCGAATGGATCGCTCGTGAAAATATGCACAGCTCCTCACCAGCGGCCAGACAAACAGGGGAGGGGTGGGAACAGGAGAGGCGAAAAAGCTCAGCAGCGGGACGCTGCGGCACCGTTTTGTTGTCGAGCGTTTTGGAGACGTCACAGGGTGGCGCCAACGATCTCGAGCCGCAGTAAATGGGCCCAGGGACGAGACAACAGAGAAGGCGGTGGACAAAGTGGAAGAAGACAGCACAGAGAAGAATTGGGGAGACGATGAGCGCAGTCGCATGCGTCTGTAGTTACGCCGTGCACAATCTCATACAAGGGTGCCTATTCCACTAGAAAAGGGCATGCAGAAGAGCACTTGCACCTACCGACTGCAGATCGAGGGGGGAGAGGATACGCGCCTTGCACAAGTAATGACAGAGGGGGCGGCACACAGAGAGAGAATCAAGGCTGAGAAGTCGAGTGGGCTGGAGGCACGAGAGGCACCTCGCGGGCCTCGCCCATCCCTTCGTAACGAATCAACCGGCGTCATTCGTGTGGGAAAGCAGGAACCAGCACGGGTGTATCCCTTGACGCCCTCATCCCCACCCCACCCCCCTCCCTATACACACACGGATATTACTTGATTCAACTATGCACGCCACCGTGTCTATCAAGGGAGCATGGCACACCTATGGGTGAGTGGAGGGGACGTACGCGTATTACGCTTCTGTTTCGCTTCGGCTCAGCTATGGATTAAAGGAAATGCTGGCCGCCCGCGAATGTCGATGCACTATCCGGTGCGCGGGCGGACGCACATGCGAAGACGCGCACGTCTCCCTGCCAGCGGCGCATACGCCCACACCGAGCACTCGCCTTAGGATGGCGCGCACAAGCTGCGCCAAGCAACATCGCAAGAGGGAGAGAGCGCAAAGAAAAGGGTGAGGGCGAAGGCGAGACGGTGGAGAAAAGGACGCGGTCCAGTGCCACCTTCAGTTCGGACGTGGTCGAGTGTAGCGGCGACTTTGGTAGCCACCGCCGCCGCCACTCCCCCCAGGTACACTACCATGGCCATGGCCATGGCGGTGGTTGCTACCGTTCCCACTATTGTGACCGTGGTTTTGTCCCAAGTGTGCGCGAGTCTCCTTGGTGAGCTCCGCGTACATCTCCGTCTGTGTCTGTATGCCTTCCGTTTGCAGCACTCGCTGAAGCACCATTGGCGGCGCCGTCCGCATGCGGTGCTGCAGGCGCTTTGTGTCCCGCTCAAAGCCCGCGACGAAGAGCGACTCCGCCATATCCACCGGCGGCGCAAAGGTGAAGGCGGGCGCCTCATCATCAGAGAATTCGTCTTCGTTGTCGCTGGGCAGATCCTCGTCGTCTACCTCACTCTCGCAGAGGAGAAACCCCGGATATTCGTTCAGTAGACTTATGCGCGGGTCCGCCGGTCGCGGGGGCGGGTTGAAGGGGGGCGCCACCCTGTCGGTGAAGCGGCGACACATATCGATCACGTCGCCCATCTCGATCCATGCAATGGGGAGGCGGTGGATATTCTCGCCAAACACACGAAAAAGGTTCCCAACGGACATATCCGCTGCCGTCACCTCCGCCAACGCGACTTCTTCCACACCCTTCTTCGCCAGCCAGCAGTCTCGCACGACACGCATCGCCTTCATGATGGGTGCAAACTGCCGCGTCGAGCCGAGGCGGAAGCGCCGCACCGCCGCGGCGCGCTCGAGGCAGTCAGCGAGGGCGTCGAGGTCACCATCATCACACACCTCGCGCATCGATAACACACGCTTCGCAGCGTGCGCTAGCTCTGCGATGGGGCCACGCCCCTCCGCGTCGTCCTGGAGACCTAGTGCAATCTGAGCCGTAATGCAGCGGCGACAGTTCATGTGGCGCGCAAAATTGCGGCCGCGCACTACCTTCGAGCATGCCGGGCACTGAAGTGACTTCCACGTTGCCTCCTCGCCATCCTTGTCGTTTGTGAGACGGACAATCCACTGACCACCTTCGCTGACGAGGCGGAACGTGGGAGAGTGGATCAGCAAGAACTCACGCACGTTGCCGAACTCGGCGACCGCCTCCCTGTTCGCCAGTGTTGAAATGCGGCTCACAATCACATCCAACTCAACCGCGCCACCGCACGCTGCGACAGCGTCCCGGATGAAGCGCACACCGAGCGGAAAGTTGCCGCGCTTCACGCCATGCTCGTCGCGAGGAAACTCCAAAGGCATCTGAATATCTGAGAAGTCGGGGTATGGCCCGTGAACACCTTCCGCCTTGTCGCCGCACGCCCCGGCGCCTGCCCGGGTGACGACCGCGGCATCGATGGTGTCCTGGCGCACGCGCTTTAACATTTCGTGCTCCTGTCTGCGGTCCTGCTCTTCGCGGCTCCGCTCCATCATCTCGCGCAGGCGTTTACGACGCGCCTCATTGTACTTCTCCATGTAGCCCTCCGGCAGCGCCTGCATGAAGCCGCGCGGGGCATTGGCGTCAGGGCGCATTTCCGGCACCACGATCTCGACCGGACGAGAAGGCGCGTAACTACTTGCCACGCTCATCGCCATTTGACTGTCCATCGTCTTGACCTGCAGCGAGTGCTTGTGCTCCACCGAGCGCTCAACGGCGATCGCCTTCGTCATGAAAGCCCCACTCGTGCGGAGCGCCTTCGAGTGCGCTGTCAGCGCGGTGCTGCCCCGCTGCTTATGTTGCGCAAGCCGGTTGTTGCCGTCCTTCGCCGACCCGGACGCCTTCGCGTCTTCGCCGAGCTGCAGGAGGATGAGGGACACCATCGGTTGCCCAAAGGTGATGGCCAAAGAACTTTTCAAGAGCGTCACGAAGCCTTGCCACTCATCCGACGCACGGGGCGGCGCGTAGTGAGTGCATAGGTGGATCAGCGTCGGACGCAGGGATTCACAGAGGAGCGAGTGCTGCTTCGCCAGCCGATCGACGAGGAGCCATAACATCAGCCGCTGAGCCCCAGCCGAAGTGGACAGCGCGTTCTCCAGCGCATCCAGGAGTTCGCTCACGTTGCCGAGGTGCGACTCACATTGCCTAGCGATGGCCGAGACCTGCGCGTGCGTCGTAGCATCTGAGATGCCGGCGATGGCGTCGCAGGCCTCGGAGAGAGACATGGCACAGGCCGCTTGCTCAGTAGGTACAAAAAAAAACGAGGAAGTAAGCCGCTCCGGTGTTGGTGCGCAGACACGCAGACGCCTGTGGCCTCGATGTGGGTGACCTGCGCGTTGGGCGCGCGCTTCCTTAGCGTAACGCCCGCTCAGCATTAAGAGAAGCCACGTTTCATTGACGAGGCGTGGCGAAGGGCATGGACGAGGAGGGCAACAGTAGCATGCGACAAAGCGGAGAGAGGAGTCCCCCACCTCCAAATCCGAGCGACATCAAAAAAGAATGGGGTAGACAGAGGTCCAAGAACGGGAGCAGAGGAGAAGATGGGGCCCCCAAGAACCTCCCGAGGAGGCGGCGACACGAGCAAGTACGCTAGTGGCAAGTATCGCGTCGGTGATACGCGTAGGATGCTGGCTTGCGGCGCATGTGCCGAAGCTTCGCAACCGCCGCCCCGCAGTCAACATTACTTGCCGCCTTCGTGTCCATTTGGATGAACAGCACACGTGTGAACACATGAGCAAAGCGCAACGTTAGAGGATGAAGAGACTGAGGGGACCGGCGTCCCACGCGCGCGTGAGAGCACAACGAAGAGAGAGAAAAAAAACGAAGGAGTCATTAAAAGGGAGAGACGCAGAAGAGGAAACAAATTGAAAGGCAAATCAACAGCAGAGCACGGCCGACTTTCTCCTCTCCCTTTTGTGCGTGTATGTGCGTGCATGGGGGAAGGGTGCAGACACCGACAGAGAGGGTGCAGGGGTATGAAAGGCGTACAGAGAGTAGAGACCCGACACCATCATACCTCACCGCCACCGTCATCGCCCCTCCACCTCTTCTCCCCCACCCCTGGCCCCCCTCCGCGCGACTCCTCCGCCAAAGTGGCTACAGATTCACGTAAAAAGCGAGAAAAGTACACGTTGCCGATGAGGAGTGCGGTGGGCTCGGCAGACGACGTTTGAGAGGAAAAGATGACGGCGGGTGTGGGACAAGCGGGAGAGGGGGGTAGAGAGGAGGACGTCCAGTGCATGAGTCCTTCTTCACTAGCCGAGAAAAGGGGAGGAGCGGGTGCATGAAAAAAAAAATGACCTTCACAGCAGCGGTGTGGGGGCGGGGGCGCGTATGGCCGCCCAGTCACTGGGATGGTCGCTATACGCCACAGCACCTGACCTCATTCTCTGCCTCTGCTCTCAGCGCTCCGTCGCTGCGGAGCAGCAGTGGTGCCGTGATGATGCAACTCGTGTGGATGGCCATAATGGCCCACGTGGACATCTAGGCCGTGTGCTTGGTCGGAGTTCAGCTGGGACCTCGACTGAGCAAAGCGAAGGGGAAATTGTTCGGCGAACTGCCTCTGCGCCGGAGATGGGTTCACCTGGACGCGCTTCTGCTGAATGAGTTCCACGGCTTCGGCAAAGGACATGCCACCACAGGTCGTCAGGTAGCACATGGCCACCATCCAGCTACGCCCCTTTCCAGCCTTGCAGTGTACGTAGACGGTTTGCCTACGCTGTTTGATGCAAACCTCCATGCGCAGCACAGCCTCAACAACGGCTGCCAGGGGCGTATGGGCCGTTGTGTCTGCCATCGGCACATGCAGGTACTCCACTTGCGGGTTGACACGCTTGCGCCACTCCGCCTCCTTGGCAAACTGAATAACGTTCATACCGAACCCATTAAGCTCCTCCTCCTCCAGGCACGCAATGACAAGCCCTAAGGTCTGCTGTCGCTCGTCCAGCTGAGCTCGCAGCTGCGACAGATGATCACCACTACTACCAACCTGCGTTACGACAGGAATGGCGCCGAGCACCACGTGCTCGGTGATCCAGTTCCAGTGCAAGAAGTCGCTTGTCACGCCAGTGACGCGTCCTACGTAGCCCGGCAGCGCCGTGGCGACCAGCGAGCCCCAAAAGTAGGCCGCCTTCCCCGCACGTGAGAAGGCTGCCGCTGCGCTTCGCTCCGCCTCCTCGCTCCCTGCGGTGCCGCCGCTGCCCCTCCGTCCGGGCGCGCCTTGGCGCAGTAGGCGCTCTCCTTCCTCGATGAAGGCGTGGTAGCGGCGATTTAGCTGCGTGAGCTCCAGGTCCTCCGCCTCCGTCAGACTCCCCCCCTCGTCAGCGCGCTGCTGCAGAAGGTACAGCCGCGACTCTTCCTCCCGCGTGAAAGGGCCGCTCTCCTTCACAAACGACGGCATCCCGTTTCCCTGACCCTTTTAGGGCACGATGAAGGGAGCGTAAGGATAAGGCTGCCGCCTCTGTGTTGCGCGTCTGATGCACGTCCCCACGTTGCCTACTTTTCTTTTTTTAGTGCGAATGAATCAGAAAATGTGCATGGACTCTCTGCGTGAGAACACAGAGCGCCCTACCAGCAGTGTTGCGTTCGATGTTGACACGAAGTTGAGCTGGCGTGCACGCATGCACGCAGATGACTGCTGCGGCATGCGGTGGCGTGGTGCACACAACAGGGTAAACGACAAGAGGGTAAGCATGAGATGACGAGCACCAATATGGGTCGGGTTAGTCAACACGAGGCACATGCACACACATATGCGCACAGAAGGAAGCATACGCATGGGTTCGTACGCTCCCTTGCGACCGGCAGCTCAGAGAGAGAGAGCCGCTATACACGATCCAGCGCGCCAGGTCGAGGAAAAGCACTGCCAGACAAAGACGGAGGCGCACCGCTGCGGAAGCGGCACTTCCGCCTCCCTCTCGTTACTCTTTCGCTACTGAGCTCCCACCACTTAGCGTTGCGTGTCGAGGAGACAACACCTGTGGTAGCTGTAGAGTGACGCGAATGGGCTGCTGCCGCTCACTTTCCCTGTGAGAAACAAAACTTTGCCTTCTCTACTCGGCGAACAGAAAACGCGGGAAGCGGGCAGGCGTCAACACGCAGGAGCTCACTGAGGAGAAGGAAGAGGCACTTGGCAGTGGCACTCCAAGCGGCGTCGCTGGCTCAGTCGACAGGGCCCCGTCCGCGCACCACGCCGTCCCAGCGAAAACCAGGAAGGATCCCGTACGCGTTGTGGTACGCGTGACGGCCTGCCGTCCGGTTTGACGGTGCCGTTGCTGGCGCATACTGAGCAAGCAGCTTATCCGTGCAGCTCCTCTGCGCACAAATGTGGTTCAGTGGTGCAAACAGCACATTCAGCAGGTCGGCCGAGAAGAGGCCCCTGTACTCAGCAGGAACGTCCGCGTCCTCCTCGAGGTACGCGTGAGGTTTGGCGCAGCCAGCAGCGCTTGGATGCGCCGATTTCGGTGCCTCCGCAGCGACTTGCACCACATCACCAGTGTCGCCCGCATCGGCGAGAGTCACTGGCTCCGTTACCCTGCGACTGACAGGGGCCTCCACTACGTCACCCTCTGCTGCGCCTTCTTCTAGGTTCAGTATCTCGTCCGTTGGGAAACGCATGCTAGCGGCGTGCGGGAGAAGCGGCGTGTTCGAGGGGAGCACAACGTACTCGTCATTGTCATCCTCGCTGTCGAGGCGGCGCCGCTTTGCGGGGGCACTGCGCATAGATTCAGAGGCTCTGGTGCAGGCGAGAAATGGGGCTCCGGGGAGCTTCCTATGCTCGAGTGTATGCGTTCTTGAGGAACGTTCGTATCACTCTCCGCAGAGGCCGTGCACGTTGTGAGCTCCGTGTGCTCTCGGTCGCTGCCTTCAGAGACGCCGCGTAGATGAATACGCTGAAGGGGGACAACGCGGTGAACATAGGGCTCAAGCACAGTCCCCCAGACGTGAGCGGAAGTGCATAGGGGAGAGAGAGGAGTGAGAGGCAATGCGCGCAGCAGCATAAGAGGGACGCGAAAGCGCGACAACCTAGACGACTTCCGCGGGAGAAGATGCCTGATGGAACCTTGAAAACGGAAGGGATGGAGTCCAGTCTGCAGTTCCAAGGCGAGGCGAGGCGGTCCGGCCGTCACGTACCTCTGCCCTCCGCCGGAGTAGCAAAAGTTGGATGACACTGACAATACCCGCTAATCAGGGGGGCAGAGATCCTAAGAGAGGAGGAAGGTGGACAGGTTCACTGATACACAAAGAGGCCTGCACGAGAGGAGCGAAACTGCACACCCCGTCCCGCACGCCCAGACGCGCTGGCGAAGAGCGCAAAGGCGAGAGGAAGAACCCACACCGCCGACATCTACGCAAGCAAAGGGGGCTTGCCAGCCAGAGAGAGCCCGAAGATACGTTACACGACACCGTCAGCTACGCAGCAGGAGGACGCGGGCGCCGGCGCAGAAAGGAGGCGCGGTGCAGTCTATAATGCGGCTCCTCCTGCATAAACTCTTCAAAGGACAGCGCTCTGGGTTGGCGGCGCTGCTGCGACGGTGAAAGAGCCGTGCTGTTTCCCTCGTGACTGAGTGCGGAGCCGTCGCCGTGAATATGCGAGATGTGCGCCGAGGAGGTGTTCGGGATGGGAGACATGCGCGGTGGCGTGAACCGCTGCGGTTCGACGGCGGCAGGTTCGTCATGGCGGCCGCCAACCACTGGTGTGGCCGTGTAGCTGGAGGCGTCCGCAAGGTTCTGCCGCACTGACGGTTTAGTGAAGTACTGCGCCAGATCTGTTCGAAAGCTGCACATCTCAGCTTTGAGCTCGCGCAAATGGGTCTCGTATGTGTTTTGCAAGCAATGAAGCAGGTTGTCAGACGGTGGCGGTGGACCACGCGCAACCTCCTCCTCTTCTCGGCGCTTCATGAGGTTCTCCAGCTGAAGCCGCTGAACGCGCTCGCTCTGCAGCGCAGCCAGCGCGTCACGCAAGCGATACTCTACCTCCGTCGCGCGCTCCTGCACAACGCGCAAGTCCTCTTCTGCGATGCCGCTGCTCGTGCGCGAGACGCGCGGTGGCCCCGGCTGTGCCTCGGCCGCTGCTCGCGCTACGTCTGCCGCACGGCGCGCCTCCTTCACAGCGGCCTTGTCAGCAATGGACGCTCGCTCCCTCTTGCGCAACTCCGACTCGAGATCCAGAATTCGCTGCCGATACCTCCGCTCATTCGCCACGTGCGCCTCTATCTCACGTTGGTGGAGCGCCACCAGCTCCGTGAGCTCCTCCACACGCGCCTCGAGGATTGCCACGTCGCTTCGCAGAACGCGCTCGGCGTGATCGCTGCCGTGCTGCCCTGCCCCTGCGTCTTGCTCCTGCCGCGGATCCCGTCGCGAGTGCTGTTCCGCTGTCACGGGCTCACTTCTCTGTAGCGCCGCGGGCCGATTGCCCTCACAGACGCGATGCTGTGCTAGTAGCTCTCGACGAAGCGCGTCGTTCTCGCTGACGGCTGCGTTGCACGATACCCGCAGTGCCTCCAACTCTGCTTTCAGCTCGCGACTCCTCCTTTTGTGCAGTCTGACGTCCTCCCTCGTATCGCGCAACTCTCCCGCGCACTCGCGCATCTCCGCACGCAGTCGGCCCATAGCCCGCTCCATCACCACACGATACGTGTCAAGTTCGTGCCGCGCGGCTGAGCGGTCTTCCGAAGCGCCACGCTGTATCGACTCGCGAGGCGAGAGTGCCGCGTGCCCCACCGGCTCCGTCTGCACCGCACTGTTTTCCTTCACGCCGCGAAAATCCTCCACCAGAGGTGTCGCTAGTGATGCCGCAGGAAGGTCAGAGGCGCTCTCAGTCATTCGATCCTGTGCGGCCGCAGGCGTGTCCACGAGGTGAACCTGAGAAGCAGAACTGCAGTGTGCCGAATTCGCCGATGCGCCGCCGCGAGATGCAGCGGCGCCCACGTGCATTGGCATCTCACTCTTTCTCGCCCTGAGCTCAGAGGCTGTGTCAGCACCCGCGTTCTCCACAGCTGGCGCCGGGGCAGCTTCAACGCCGTGAGCAGACACGCCGCTCGCACCCGCAATCGCTGCGGGGTGGCCGCCATGTGGTGGGGCGCTGGATGCGTCTAGTAGAGAGATGCGGGAGCTGTACAGGCGTGCGGCCGTCTGCGCCACGGCGAAGGCCTCTTGGAACGTTTCCGGCTCCCTCGCCTCAGCCAGGCTCACGGGTGAGAAGCACGCGACCCACGCCCCTGGCTGCTGCCCGAGCAGCGCCGGCTTCAAGAGGTAGAGCAGCTTTGTTGCCGTGAAGGTGACCGTTGGGGAGCGACACTCCACCAATGCCGCGGCCGAGGAGACCGCATGACGCGACGACTTCATCCCACGAGCGACCTCCTTCACCGTAAAGGAGATGAGCTGCATAGTCGTGTTTGGTAAGCCAGTGGACTCATGAAAGGCGAAAATGAAACTGATCAGCTGGTGCTTGAGGTCGGCGAAGGCAGCCGTGATGCGGTGCAGTACGCTGTCCAAGGTTGCCTCCGAGTCCAAGACCACGTATTGCGCGTCCTCGACAGAGGTGAACTGCTCATGCGTATCCTCGAGTATGGTCGGCTGCCCAACAGCAGCACCACGGCTACGGCCTGGCATCATGTCAGTCAGCGTGTTGTTGTCCTCCAGTGTGGTAGCACTTACAGAGACGGAGGTGACGTTTGGATGGGCAACGGCGGCGCGTGCAGTGCGAGCCAAGATGCCCTCTACCGGATCTAGTAGTGTGTAGCGACGGTGCCAGGATTGACCATCGATCACCACAACTGCCTGTGACGCACGGTTCGGCGTCAGCACTGTGGCAAGGAGAGGCTCGACCACCTCATCCTGCAGCTGCGTCGAGGAGCGTGTGTGCACATCGAAGTTGAGCGTTTTCCGCGCCCGACTATCCACGACATCCACGACGGTGATGCTCGTCGCTGTTGTGTACAGAGAATAATAGCGCTCGATTTGCTGCGCGGCAGCTGCGTTGCCATGCTGCGCCGACAGCTCCGATTTGTCAAACTCACGCACGCAGACGAGCATTACAGAGCTGCTTCTTTTCAACACAGCAAAGGCAGCTTTCCTGCTTCTTCCGGGCGGGTCGCTGCGCGAAGCTCACATGCACGCACACGCTACCGCCACAACCTCACGTAGACGTCTGGACAACACAGCGAAAGAGGGACGGGTAGAAGAGGGGAAGGTGGCGTGATACACAGATCGGGGGGAGCACATAGACTAGACCGCAGCCGTTGCGTCACAGAGACCGTCAACAGCACTCGCTTACGCATACGCAAGAGCAAAAGGCTAAGGTTAGGAAACGCGACAGGTACCTCGGCAGCCGTACACCCAGTTGCCCAGAAAGGGCACAGGCAAGGGCGGGCTTGGTGCGGAAGAAAACATTCGACGCTCACACGCCCCTGCCTGGGACGTCGAGCGCTGAGTGCATCAGCGAAATATATATATATATATGTGTGTGTGTGTATTTGTATGGTTGCGGCTGGGAAGGAGAGGGGGAAAGGCCCTGGTGCGATTCACACAGGCGAGGAACACAACGAAGAGCCAACACCTCATGCACGCACACGCAGGCACAAACTGTGTCCGAGAGGGCCGGCCAGATGCGTCTTTGTCCAGCGCTACTCAGGGGGCCTGCGCGCGCCCTTCCGTGCCCGCCTATGTACATGGAGGGTGGCCCACAGGCATGCGCTCCCCACGGGCCATCACGAAGCGAGTCATCTCGCGCCAGCCGACACAAGAGCGAGAGAGAAGGCATGAACGCCCGACGCCGTGCGTGCGCAAGACCCCAGCTATGCATGCCCGCCTCCATCGTCCTGTTCTACGCGGTCTTCCACAATAGCACTGACAATTGTCCAACGTACAGGTAAATGAAGTTTTTCGTCTCGTGCTCAACATCGGCACCGAAATTGCGCCCCACAATGCAGTGCCACGTGGGGTAGTAGCGCTTGTCGAACTCGCGCTTGATGTGCGCGGCCATCTCCTTCTCTAGCTGATGCCCTTTGATGGCTTTGGTGGCGATATCTAAGGCGTCTGCCTGCATCTCTGGACTCATGTCCGCCACCTTAACGTCGAGCTTCCGCTCGCTCATTCTCTCGCCAAAAGAGCGGTGATGCGTGTCAAGTACGAATCGTCGTCTGCACGCGCTACAGTGCAGCTTCTCGTTCTCTGTGTTCGATGCAGATCTGCTCTTTCGTCACGGACTCGATCGAGCGCAGTTGCGCCAACGACAACTACGCGCTTGTTCGTTCGCTTGAGGTGCGCGGGGGGAGAGGAGGGAAGGGGGAGCAAAGAAAAGGGGTGACGATGAAGCGGCGCCTGTGAGCGCTCGAGCACTCGAAAGCAACAGGTCGTAGGGCGGTTGGAGGGTGAGGCAGCAGCGGTCTAAAGTGATGCGTCCCGCCGTGTGTGCACACCCTGCGAAGGCGGTCGTGAAAAAGAGGAGGGAGGAACACCTCCGAGAGGTACGGGCGGCGATGACGATAAGAAGGATGCAGAAGGTTGCCATGATGAGGTGAGGACGCGAGGAAGAGGGCCGGAATACGGCCACACAACAGGTGTGCCGCGCGCGCGGTCTCGTGGGTACACCGGAAGAAAACGACAAGCTCGGCTCCACTCCTTCCCATCCCCTCCCGCTGGAGCGCACGCTCACTCGACAAGAGGCGCCCACAGCCGCGTGACGTACCGAGTGGTAAGAGCCACAGAGCATTCAGTGGCGCAGACGCACATATGCGTCGTCACAGCCGCCCCCATGCACCGTCACCTCCTCATGAGACCCGCTCCGTTACCTTCGTCTACCCTTTGGCTTCTCGCAAGAAGGAGCGACAGAGGGCGAAGATACTGAAGGAATAGCGGGCTGAGAGAGGGCATATCCGCCCCCTCACTACGCCCGCTTCCCTCCAAACCTCCTCACCCCTCAGTATCTTGGACGCTCAACGCACACACGTGCCAGCACAGAGTCACACTCAGACATACACACCCACCCACCCACCCACACACACACATACAGACATGCAAGTCTGCACCAACAACACATTCTGTGCAGACACGCACGGACGGCAAAGAGAAACCAAAGAAAGACGTGCCGCACGCGCTCCAACGCATATTCGTCACTCAGCAGGTTTGGGCACCGACTCCGCTACATCATCTGCAGCATCTGGCGATGTGGCCATTGCCTGGGGAAGCACCTCGCTCACACCACCAGATGAGCTTGCGCCCGCTACCTTGACAGTCACGCCTTCTGGCGCCCGCTCCGTTCCTTCTTCGTTTTGCGCCGGCCCACTCGGCGCCGTGCAGTCGGGCACCCCCACACACCCCACAGCGGGGCCACCGCCATCAGCGGGCACCAAAGGCGGAGCGGCCGCTGATGCTGAATACCTTGGAGCTACCTCCGCACACGCCTCCACACGCTGGGGTGTCGCAGGGCTCTCCGCTGGATGTGTGAGCGGGACAGGGGCCATCGCACCCACGTGCGGAGTCGGCGTCAGAGCAGTCGCGGGCGCCGCCGAAGGCTCTGCTAGCGGTGGTGATGCGGCGTTCGCGGCGGCCATCAATTGTTGCAGCTGCGCTCTCAGCTGCTCGTTCTCCAGCTTGAGAGAGCTTTGCTTCTCCATCACGTTTTTGGTGATGGCGAGAAGCCGCTGATTCGCCGCCTCCATGTCGGTTGTTTTCTTCTCTGACTTCTGCAAGCGCTCGCTCATCTCTAGCCGCTCTGCCGCCATACTCGTGAGCTTCGCCTCGAGCAGCGAGGAGCGGTGCTCAAGTGCACAGATCTGCGCCTCAGGCGATGGAGGCGGCACCACGCTTGCAGTCCCCGCAGCGCTGCTACCCCCGACAGAGTTGTCTGGCACCTTTGAAGCGGCAGCAGCACACAGGCCGGCAGCCTGGGCGCCCGAGAGACTCTTCAATGAAACCTTCAACAACCCCGCCTTGTGCAGCGTATCTTTCAGCACACGAACGATGTTCATCATTCCGGAGCGACTCAGTGAGTCGACTAGCAGCGCGTCCTCGGCCTCCTCTGCCCCTGTATCTAGCTTGTTACCGCGCCCAATATCCACCTCTCTCCCAGCACCCTCGGCGCGATCGAGACGCAGGGCGCGGATTTCCGCGTCCAGGTTGCCAAGCGATTCCTGAAGAGACGAGAAGAGGTCTGTGAGGCGAGCCGCCGTGGGGTGCAGTACGGCCGACGAGGGCTCTTCTTCAGACGTCGGTGTGCCTGGCAGCTGAACGAGGCCGGTCAGCTGAGTCTGAAGTGCAGCATTCTTCTCCATCAACGCGGACTCCCTCGCCAGGCTCAGGCGCAATTGGTCACTGAGACGGCTCGAATGCCCTTGCAACACCACATGCTCGCGCGCCAGCTCTTTGAGACGCAGCTCCGCGTCGTCCTTCTCAGCGACAGCCTGCTTGACCTCGCTCAAGGAGCGCTCGCACACCTGCTTAGCCGCCGCCAGCTGATTCTTGAGCACCTCGATGCGCTCCGTGGCCTCAGCCACATTCAGCGAGTCCTCCACGGGAACGTCATGCATCAGTGCCCGCTCCACCACCGTCACGTGGTTCTTCTCTAGCAACTCCTGGCAAACGCTCACCTGTGCTCGCAGCCTGTCTCGCTCGGCCGTGATACGGCGCATCTCTGCCATCAGCTCACAGACGTACTGCGCATCTGACACCGACGCGTCTACAAGCTGGGACCTCTCGGCATCCGTGCTCTGCAAGGACGAGCTCAGCAGTACAAGCGCCTCTCGCAGCGCAAACCGAGACGCGCTGAGGACCGCATTCAGCTTCTCCATGGATTCCTCCGATGCAAGGGATGAGGCTACAAGTGTGCACGACTCGGTGCCGTCGCGGCTACCGGTCGTCCGCGCGCCTTCACTGGGTCGGCCCTCAGCTGCGGGAGGTCGAGTCCTCGCCATCTCCGCCTCTCGCACTTGTGCCCACTGACGCATCAGTTCCTCAATCTGATCGGCGCATAGCTCTCCGTGCACCGCTGCAGAGTCCTTCAGGGCCGCCGTTGTGGATAAAAGACGCTCCGCTTGCGCTTCGACCACCTCCACCTGCTGCCTCCACGTGGGGCTCGCGGAAGGCAGAGCACTGAGGTCCACAGGGATCACCTGCAGAGCTGCTGCGCTCAGTTCCGCGTTCGCTTGAGCGACCCGCTGCAGGGCTGCCGTGGCCTCCGTGGCCGCGGCACCGTACTCCCTCGACACGCGCTGGGCAAGGAAAAGTTGCCTCTCGGCTCGTGTAGCGGCCTCCTCGAGGCTACGCACACGTGTGGCATACTCGCCGCGGAGTTCTTGAAGAGCCATCGCCACCTGGTCTGTCTCGGCATCGCGCTGTAGCTGCTGTACTTGGGCAGATAAGCGGGTCGCGTCCGCCTGCGAGCGCTGAAGCTCGTCGCGGCACACCTTTAGATTTACGGCAAGCTGAGCGGCGTCATCTACGACCTCTGTGTATGCCCACCGCAGTCGCTGCATCTCCTGCGAGATGGCTACGTCCATCTGCGGGTGGAGGCGCTCCCGCACCATATCCGTGATGCGCCGGTCCGCAATCTCGCGACGCTGCTTCTCTTCCAGGTAGCGTTGGTGCACGACGAGGGCGTCATGTTGCACGCGCTTCACGACGCCCTCCAGCCGCGTGTAGCGCTGCTCTGACTCTATGACTCGAGCCTCCTGCTGCTGCCACGAGTCGACCAGATCGGTCAGCGTCATCTCCCTGTGCTCCAGCAACCTGAGCGCAAAGTAGTGCGGCGCACTCGACCGCAGCGACGGCTCGGGAGGTGGCGGGGGGGTGCTACTCCGCTGCACCTCAGCGGACGCGTCCAAAGACGCACCCGCCATTTCGGCCCGAACCGCCGCCACAATATCGTTGAACCCAAGGTGCTGCTCCAGTAGCCGTACGTGGCGCTTTGCTCGGCGCATGTCTGCCCGCGCCGACTCGACGTAGCGGCTCTTCTCTGCAAGCTGCCCCACTACTCGCATGAGCAACTCCACCTCCTGTTCATGGCGAACCAGTCGGTTCTCGGCAAAGGTGCAGGCTGCCTGCAGCTTCGCCACGAGCACGTCACGCTGCATCGCCTCAATCTCAGCCTGGAAAGCGCGTGAAGAAGCACTCTTCACCTCGCTAAGGAGCGTTCGCGTGTAGCTTTGTAGTTGTTGCACAAGAGTGCTATTCAGTTGCCGCTCGGCTGACAGCTCGGCATCGACCAAGGCAAGGGGCCCTTGAAGGGCATCATCAACGTGCGCCGAGAGGGCCTCGAAGACATCAGAAAGGCCCTTATCTGCTTCGTCTCGCAGCGACTGAATGAGTCGGTCCTTGACGCCACTGCTCACCACGCCACGAAGGCGCGCGAGCTCGCTCGACACGAGCTGAGCAGTGTCCTGTGCATGTTGCTGATGATTCTTCGTCGACTGAGTCTGCAGCTCCCTTACCTGCTGCGCAAGCCGTGCTCGCTCATCGTTGAGGGTGAGCACGTACTTGCCGTTGATCGTAGCTATCGTGTTGACAATGTGGGTAGTATGGGCCAGCACGTCCTCAACGCGCTGCTCCTGGCGCTTTGCCTCCGCCTCACGCTCCCTATGTCTCTTGAACAGGCCTGCCGGGCGGGCCGAGTCGCTTCTAGCAGAGCTCTCCCTCTGAGGAAGCAGCATGATGCGTGACAACATGTAGGTGCGCAACAGATAGCAAAGATGCACTGGGCGCCCGTGCCGTTGTATGTCGATTAAAAGGGAGGATTTAAAAAAGACGCCGCAGTTTCGCCCTCCAGAGGTCTTGAGAAAGAGTAATAAAGAGAGAGTACCAGTCCTATCGCGCTCGCCTTCGCCTTGTGTGTAAGTGTGTGTGTGTGAGGGGGGGGAGTGGGAAGGGGGCAGTGTGTGCCAGCGGGATAGAGAGAAAGGGAGTGGGTGAAGGGAGGGGCTGCCTCTAACGCGATAGTCTTCAACGCCTGCGTTCCTCGAAAGCTGATAAACCTTCCAACGTGTCGGTGGCAATGAAAGGCACAGGCGTCACAGTACCATAAGGGGCATAGATATGAGGTGAGGCGATAAGCGGCGCAACGGAGAGGAAAGGGGTGGGGAGGTGGGGACTCGAGGGCGTCGCGCAGCAGAGGGGGGAAAGCGTGGAAGGGGGAAGAAAGGCAAGCGAGCACATATGCGCGCTTCGGGGCCGCCGGCCAGCCGTTGGCAAAGAAAAAGCGCTCACTTCCTTTCGCGCTTTTGTTGTTGAGTGCGTGTAGGGGTGCGGAGGACACCGGAGAAAGTGTTCGGGGGTGAAAGGGGCGGCAAGTCGAGCGAAAGCTCGGTTGACACTAAAGAGGTGATGGAGAACACCTCCAGAGATGCAGGTAAACAAGGCAGAAGCAGCAGTGACGCGCAAGGTCGGCCAGGACGGCCGCGGAGCACACTTACACGCGTACCCAACAAGGAGGAAGTGAAAGGTGGAAGGGGGAGGCGGCAGGCGGCCGCAGCAAACCCGCCCTTCACGCCTCGCCTTCACCAGCCGGCGGGTAATGCCAGATGCGGCGAAGGGAAATCAGAATGCGGCTGTGGTGGCGCAGGCGAACGCTTGCGTTGGTTCCAAGAAAGAAGGCCGGCGAGGAAGCTGGCGTGTGTATGGTAGTGAAAGGGGAAGAAGTGGGCGCCAATGATGGCTGCCACCAGCGGTGAGCGGCGGCCAAGAGCTTCAGCGTCGCCATTATCGCTTTAGACATGAGCTGCAGTCAAACACAAGCACGCACACATGCACACACACACACAGAGACTGACACGCAACGTCTACCTCGCTTCCTCCCCGCCGCTCTGCAGCCGCTGCTCTCCCCGCAGGGATGAAGGACTGTGATGCCCTAGCCGTCACCGCCACGAAAAGCGATTGGCGCTGCGAGTTGTCTCTGCAGGCATGTGGACGTACGCGCTGACGCATTCGCCTACGCCTCCCCCTCCCCGTGACCTCTGCTTCCATCAAATGAGGCACTGGCGGTGGAGGAGGCAGAGAGGAATGCGTTGACAGAAACTCGGTTGGTGGTATGAGGCCGTCACATGTGCGTAGCAGAGGGGGGCGAGAAGAGGCCAACGCGCTCATCGCACCGGCCGCGTGAGTGGGGCAGCGCACGAGTAGCCACAAGAGCGTGGCCCGGCTGCTCGCCATATCGTACGTGTGCAGTCAGCATCTGCTGAAGAGACGGGCCACCTGCCACGAGAGTACGGCTAAAAGAAAGCTGGGTAAGCATGCAGCGCGGTAACCACTAATACGCGTCATATGACGTCTGCGAAGATTCCTCGTCGGACGACGAGCCAAGTCCGTCTGGGCGGAGTAGCGCCGCCATCTGCTGCTGCGCCACGCTGGCGTCGACGCGAATGCGGTGTGGGTCGAACGAACCCTCCGCCGCTTCGACGGCCTGCACATTAGGCAGCCGCGGCGAGAGCCCGTGCGAGGCAGATCCTGTCGAGGTGTGAAGAAAATGCGGCAGCAAAGTGACGCCAACGGCGCTGATCTTCCGCTGCGTCTCCTTGGGCAGCGGCGGCGCAGGATCCACATCAACGACGCTGTCGGGTGCGTTCGTTTGTGCATCATCCTCTGCACTCGCGGAAGCCGCTGTGGCCGGCATCAGCGGCTTCGGATTTGCCTCCACATGCCCTCCCGAGAGAAGTGCCCCGTCGTTGTGAAGGGGAACACGTGTGAGCTGGCGCAACACCGACTGCGTTTCCTCTGCCTTACGGCGTTGAATCGCCACCTCGGCAAGTATTCGCTGAAGAAGGTCCTCCATCCTCTGCTGCCGGGTGCCCACGCTTTCGACAGCGGCGTGGCAGCGGGTGATGTTGTCGTTGAAGTCGTGCACGCCTCGCCACGGGCCTGCCACACCTGCAAGCACTTCCGGCAAAAGTGCTTCGCACACCGCGGGCTCGACTTCAGGTCTTCCAGACTTCAGAGATGCCTTCTTTGCTTTTGTGGGCATATTCTGTTCAAACGTTTTGCCGCTGCACGCGCGGGCGCTGGTCAGCGGCGAGACTTCGGGTAATGTCACATCCACTGTCAGGGTCTCCTTCGACGTCACTTGCGCTGAGCAAAGCGACGCGCAATGGCTGTGAAAAAGGCACCGCACAGCTTCGCCGACGGCCTCTGCCCAATCCCTCTCCACAGCAACACGGTCATTCGCCTCCAGCAACACCAGTTCGCTCTCGATAAGGTCGTCGATTTCTGCTTGCATTTCACTCGTCAAAGCGCGCTCCTCTGCCAGCTGCATCTCATAGGAGCTTCGCTGCTGTTCAAGGGTCCACTCCAGTCGCCTGATCCTGTCAACCGCAGAATCGCCGTCCGCGGGGATTGTGGCTTCAGTCTGTGCTGTAGAGAAGAAAGTGCAGTGGGTGGTGGCAGAATCACTTCTCACTCCACTGTGCCCTGCCGAGGCGTAAGGAGAGTCAGCAAGATGCTGCGTGTCCACTGGCGCCGTCACAGACCGCCGCAGCGAGGGACGCGGCGAGCTCATGCGGCGCTCACAGCCTTCCCGAGATGACCCTAGCAATGGCACTTCTGGAGAAAAGCTGCTCGAGGCGTTGGCGCGGGAGCTGCCCCGTTTCGCAGCAGCCCCCCCACCAGCAGCACCAGCGCAGCCGCTGAGACTTTGGCCACATGCCCCGTGCGCATTCGCTCGGACTCTCGCCACCTCGGAGTCACAAAGCTGCCGCAGCAGCAGGGTCTCGTCTTCCTCCGCTACTTCGACGTGAGCACGCACCGCCGCCTCCGTATTCTCGAGGACGGCACGGGCAACTCCCTCGTGCTTCTCCTCAGCAGCGGCAACTTCTCTTTCCAGGTCCTGCACTCGCAGCCGTAGTCGCTCTCTCTCCCGCGACAACGTCATCGCTTCCATGCCGAGAGACTTGGCCTCTTGCTCCATGCGCAGCATCTGCGCGGCTGCCGCGTCCGCAGAGGCGAGGACGTCGTTTCGCTCCGTCACTGCGGCGGCTCGCTGCGCCGTCGCTTCCTGCAGCTGCAGTCGCAAGGAGTCTATTTCGGCCACGTACTCCATTTCGATTTGTTTAAGGGAGCTTCGCAAACGATGCGTTTCGCGGCAGGCTCGACATTGGTGAGAACAGTCACTATCCCTCTCTGGCCAGGCGCCTCGAGAGAGCACCGCCGCGCCCCCTTCGTCGCCTTCGCTGGTATCGCACAGCACCGTGTCGTCCATGAAAGGCACGCACGCCCGCAATCCAAACAGCGCATCGACACGACTACCGGCGGCCATGGGAGAAGGCGACGGTAGCGTCCGCCGCGGCGGCGTGTACGCACTTGAGAACGACCAGGTCCTCGGCATCTCTGCTTTACCTGCCCCTCTGGCAAGCGTGTGCGTCTCTATGTATAGGTGTATATGTTCCTGCGTGTATCTGTGTCTGTTTCTATAAGAGCATATGTCTGTGGATCTGCTAGTGCTTGTAGAGCCTCCCGATACGTGCATCGACGACGATGTCGGCGTGCCCGTATGTATTCGCGGGCACGCGCAACTCCGCTCGAAGGGTCTTCTTATGCAGGACAGAGGCAAAAAGGGGAGAGGGAGGGAGGGAGTCGGCAGAGGCAGAGAAGGGCAACAGCGGATGGGTTTGGTGCACACACGCGCAGGGCCGCTTAGCTGTTACGCGGCACTGAGATACACACACAGACCCTTTACACGTAGAAAAAAAAATAAATGCACACGCATGAGCATGACTGCAGACGCGCCCGTTTCCCACAGCCTTGTTTGGCCCCATTCACCCCTTCCACCACCCACCCACCTGTAGGGATGAGCACTCGACAGTGTGCGTCTGTGCGTGTGCGTGCTGTCTTTGCACGTCTTTCGTTGAAACGGTGTGAGAGCAGAGGCCGACGCCTCGGTGCGAGCTGCCGCTCCCTTTTCGTCATCGCAGGAGCAGCTCCACTTCTGTGCACTCGTCGTGAGCAGTGAAGGGGAAAGACTGGAAAGGGGTCGTGCAACAGTGGCCACAAACATCACCATCACGAGCGTAATGACTTCCGTCATCGCCAAAAGGGTGTTGCTGCGTTCGGCCCTCGCTGATGCCCTTCTACTCATCACGACGCCTCCCCGGCCCCACACGACTCTTCGCGCACTTGGCACTGAGCGCCTCAGCCGTGGGTTCATCTTTGTTCGTCTTTCCGCCCCATTCGTGCCTACTCACGCGGTGCGGACGCCACCGTCGTGAGAGAGCGTTGGTACCTAGTAGACAGGTGTACTCAGGTACGATGGAGACGGCATCCAGAGGCCGCCTTCCCGCGCTGGGCCCGCCGCGTGCCCACTGCACGCACGTGAATGAGAAGATCGACACGCACGGCCACACATCACCTCTCGCCGTGCCCTGCACTGTGCCCGGCCGGTTTCCGTTGCCCTTCCGCATGCCTTCCGCGTGAGCTTGCGGCGAGGAGGACACCGCACGGGCATCGGTGCATGGCGCGCCGGCATCCGATGCACGTCACGTCTAGGGCCCCGCCCGACAGCGTCATCCGTGAGGACACCGGGTGGGGGGGGGGGCACAGAATAGGGGGAGGAGGAGGGAGGGGCGAACTACTCGCATGTCAGCGCACCCCACCCCCAGCAGGAAGTCACCCATCTTGAGGATAGGGCCATCGGAAATCATGTCCGCGACGCTAAAGCCGCGTATCGCCTCAATTCGCTTTACTTCAATCCATTCCGCTATGTGCCGCAGCGACGATTCGCACTGGCGGCGCACAAGGGGGATGACGGTGGCACGACTGGAGGCATTCGGGTCACATTAGCGGCAGACGCGCCGTTGACCAGCGGGCCGTCCGTGTATGGGGATGTGCACGTCGCACACCCTCCGCCCTACCAACCCGGGGCGGCTGGCGTCTGGGGTTTTTGCTTGAACGTGTGGCAAGATGACGACGGCGCTCGGCCGCGCCTTCCGGGCGATGTTTGCGCCTTGAAATTCTGGCGTCTGTTGCACGACCACGCCGCTATCAGGAGATCGTTGCACAGTTTGCATTTTCCATCTCCGGGGGTGCTGCAGGAGGCGTGCCTGGATGGCTTGCACGCGTGCGCTGCGCCACCTGAACCGCTGCAAGTCTCTGGGCAAAGGAACGCACCGACTTTTCCTGTATCCGCCATCCTTCATGAAGAGTGGGCGTGCCAAGTCGAGGGGCCTGCGGCATTGACGTGCCTCTGCGCGCACGCAAAGGTTATCGCCAGTCGCCCATCGAGAGGGGAACTGCATTCGGTGTGAGCGCGAAGTAGCCGGCTCGTTGGCACTGCTCAGCGTTCGCTGGTACAAGCGCACCGACGGTCCCTCCTCCTCTGCGCCACATCCCTAGCGTCACCCTCTGCGCCAGCAACAAGAGCCTGTCGCAGTACGTGAGGACATTCTGCAGGCTGCACATGGCGCTCCTACACTGAGGGGGCGTTCGATTCTCAAGGGGCGCCTTCCACTGAGGTCCCCCCTCCCCGATGTCATGATGGGTGGAAAGAGAGCGGTAGGCAAACAAAGACACAAACGCGATGTTCTGTCCAGACAATAGCAGTGCGCAGCATCGACAGACTAACGAAGTGGCACCGATTGGCCGCGCACACCTGAAAGGCCCCTGTGCGGCTGTGTGTGGTGGGCGACAGAGGAGGCGACAGTGTTCTGCGTGTAGACATGAAGAGGGGAGGAGAAGAGAGGCAGCGGTGAGAGTGCAGCCAGCCGAAAGTGAAGGACGATAGAAAGATGGTGCAACATACGCACAGCTAAGGCGTTCTCCGTTCTCGCCTGTGTGATGGATGCTGATGTCTCCGCCTCCACGAGCGCCCCGCTTTCTCACAGATGGGCCGGGTGAGTTTGCCTTTGCTTCTTTTGTTATGCGTAGGGTCGTTATATCCATCTTTGCATTAGAGAAGAGAACGTTCATGAAGAGCCGAGGAGGCAGCGAGGGAAGGACATGCGAGGGAGTCGTGCGTGCGCAGGCGCTTTCAGATCTGCGCTGGCGGGGCGCACTTGCGTGCACAGGCGACAGGATGTGTGTAATATATATATTTATGTGTGTGTGTACCCGGGGGTGTGGAGAAGGACACCACACACACACAGACAGACACGCATACACAGCCCCGCCACATCTGCTCAGACACCGAGACATACACCTGTACACAGAAGCGGAACCCCATAGAAAACTTCTGTTGTATCCTACAAAGGCGCTAGAGCGTCCACAATGAGGCATCGGCATGCGGAGTTGAGCAAAAAGGGCGCCGATGCCAAGGCCGCGCGCGCGAGCGAGGAGGGAAAGGCACACAGACACACTCACAAGGAGAGGAGAGGTAGCAGGGACTACGCGGGCGGGCGGGACGAACTTTTACAAACAGACGCAATCGCCACGAGGAGCACTTGCACGCGGGGAGGGAAAGTGCGAATGACAAGACGCGAGAGTGAGAAAAGGTACGAGCAAAGAAAAGACTGTGATGATTAGAGGGGGGGTCCGAGCACGGCGCACGCCTTGGCGATACGGTGCAGTGCATGACAAGGGAAGGAAGAGAGAGCGAAGGCGGGTGCAGGCAGAGGAGCGCGGTGGGGTAAAGGGAGAGCAACCCGCACCCTTGTCGTAAGGCGCTGGTATGTGCCTATATGTGAATGTGTATTGGTGTGCGCCTCGTCGTCTGGGTGCTTAGCGCCGTGGCCATCACACAACACCACTTGCGCGCACAGTCAGAGGACTGAAGACGCACAGGTCCGCGTAAGCACACTGAGGGATACGCGAGAGTGAAAAAGGCACGGGAAGCAGGGGGTATCAAGCGCACAAAGACCTCTGCCGCCTGCCGCCACGATCATGGGCACTGGTCTCACCGCCCCTCTCTGCAGGACCACTCCTGTACTCGGCTCAAGAGGCTTCTTCTTCACCGAGCGTAGGGCTTTCTGGAACGGGGCGCCGGGGGGATGGCGGGAGAGGAGATGCCTTCGTGGCTCGAGCTATTACCGTTGCTGCTGCCGCCAACGCCGCTTCCGTTAGATGTTGGTGCTACGGTAGTGGCAGCAGCAGCAGCAGCGGCTGCTTGCGCGGAGGCCGGTGCTGGCAGCTTGATTGACAACGATGTCGGCGATCGGTCGCCAGAGTTAGCGCTGCCGGTTCTGACTAGCGCACTGGTGAATCCGTTTGCGGTGCTGTTGTTCGCCTGTGTTCGTCGGCTGGCGGGCACCGGAATGGCAAGGCCGCTTTCGCTGATGGGAGCCGGAGAAGGGACTGTGCCACCGGCGCCTCGTCCGCGACCCATTGGCGGCGGCGGTGGCGGCCTAGCAACGCTACGTGCACCACGCACGACCCCGCCTCGCCCCCGTGGCAGCGGTATAATTGGCCCGGGGGCCGACGGTGCCACGTGCGGCTCTGCCTTTCCAGCATGGCAGTCGATGAGGTCGCGCAATTGGGCGCCGGCCTCCGGCCTTAGCCGCGAGCCGTCACGCTGCTTAAAGAGCAACAGCCCATCCAGCGCACGCGTGTTGACCTCTGGGATGGCGCAGTGATGCAGCACCCACTCGATCGGGCACGTCTTGGCCTCACGCCACCCTGGTGCCCCCTTTGGCAGCACCCGCGCGTACCCAAAGACGGTGGGGGGGCTCGAAATGAGGAAGACCACAATGGCCGCGCCCCGAGCCTCCATGCAGCTCTGCAATTCCTCTGCAAAGACCGGGTTGGGCCAGAAGTATTCGTCTCGCACCGCGTCCTCGGCGTCCTTGTCGGTGATGTACGTAATAAACGTCGCCGCCGGTAGCGTATGCGCGACCCCGTTGCACAGCAACGGGGCGCCTGCCGCTGCTGTTGATGCAAGAAAACTGGTCGCGGGTGCGGTCGGCGCCACTGCTGTGGTCGTCGAAAGCGTGGAAGAAGCCTGGAAGCGTTGCTGGCTGCGCGGTGCGGGCAGAGCTGGGCCGTCGTACTCTGGGCCGCCGCCGATGGGGGTGAGCGCGGCTGGTGGAGGGCGCCGATCCGCCATGATGCTGCTGCGCGGCGCTGGAACGTTGGGACTGTGCTGCGGAGCGGGCGGTGGTGGTGGTGGTGGTGGAGGGGGGGCGTCGATGCGGTGCGGCATCATATGGGCGCGGGGCGGCGGCGGCGGCAGGATCGCTTCCGATAACATATGGTAGAGCTTCTCCCTCGCCGGCTCACGGTCGCTGAGCTCGGTGTAGATGAAGTGCTTCCCGTAGAACTGCAGAACGCGCGGAATAATGAGGAGCTTGCTGGGGTCTTGCAGGATGACCCAGCCGCGGCCGTTGCAGTTCACGTGTTGGCATGGAAAAACGTCCGCCTCTTTCACCATATCGAAGGTCTCGAAGTAGCGGCCCAGCATCTCAGGAGTCGTATTGAAGGGCAGGTTGGAGACGTAGATGCAGACGTACTTGGTGGCTGTCGCGTAGAGAGACCCGGTGCGGGGGTCTTTGAAGAAGGCGTGGTACTGCGCGTTCGGCCGCAGCTTCGGCAACGTGACACCTGCCTCCTCCACCGAGGTGGAGAGCGGCACCTCACGCGGCGGCACATGTGTGGAGTCGAAGAGTTTCGTGCCCTCAGGAAAGTACTGATACAGCGGTAGGCGGTAGTCCTCCATCAGCAACAGCCGGTCGCCATTCACATACACAAATGGCGCGTGTGTCGAGGCGCTGGTCGACCCGGCGTCGCTGGAGATCATTGCGAAACTGTGAAACGTGAAGGATCGAACGCGAGACGGAGACCGGAGCGGGAAATACCGCCTCGGCAGGTCGGCGTGTGGAGGTGGGGGAGGGGGTGCCGAGGGGGCGGGGAGAGGAGGGTGAGGAGATGGGTGGGAAAGGGAGAGGGACGGCGACCGCCAACAGAAGGTGCTTCGTAAAGGGCAAGCGCGAAAGGAGCAGAGGCGGGTGGAAGGAGGTGTATGTCTTTCAGCAAGCGTTTTATGTGTTGCGAGTGAAGTGACTGCGAGCACTTCTAGCACCTTGGACGGAGGGGGAAGGAGGGTGGAGACAGGCGGTCTAAGAGGCGGGGAGTGGGTAGGAGATGAGAGGGAGGAACAGCACTCGCGTGCGGAAAGTGGATCTGGCTGCACTTGCTCGCAGCAATGCGCATCTCAACAAAAAGCTGGAGGAAGGGGGTGGGTGAGTCGGCACCACGGTGGCCGCATCACTAGGACAAGTCCCCAGAACCCAAGGGAGGGAGAGGGGAATATATGAAATATATATGTATATATATATATATATTCATAAGGGTACGTGCAGTCACCAGGTTAGAGCACCGGAGTGAGAAAGAAGAGAGCCACCGTGCGCACAGAGGGAGAGGATGCACTACGAGATGCACGCGGGAACAGCACAGGTACACTTCGATGTAGCAGAATTGCTATTCGTAACTCATAAAGGTATACCGCGCGTGTACGTTGCTCACTGCCGCTACCTCATCAGCTCGACGCATGAGAGTGCCGCCATCTAAGGAAGAGGATCGCTGCTGCTCGGGTGGGAGCTGCCAAAGGACAAGGCGACGTTGACAGTTTCGCTTCGCCTCCCTCCCTCTCTCTCCTTGTCGTGCTCTTTGTCTTCCGCAAGCGTCCACATCCCCACCACCCGCCCTCCTCTGTGAGACTAGCGGTGTATCAATACCGAGGCATCGAGTCCCTCTCGTATCCCTCTGTTCGCACTGTGGCGTGTATATTCCATTTCGTCACCACGTGCACGCACGCACTGCCGACTCTGTTGCCATCCTCTGCAATGCTGTACGACGTGCACATGGCACACCAGATGCTGCTACACGTGCGCAAACGAGCGGGCGGCTCAAGCCACGTCATTTCGCTGCTGACAGCGCGCGTGAGAGGAGCGGCTGGGGCGAGAAGGTGAACGCGCGCGTGCGTGTAAGAGCAATATCCGTGAAGTGAGAGGGACCACGTGTGGCACGTGGAGCAACGGGACGCACGCCGTTAAACGTTGAAGGCATTAAAAGAGAAACCAGAACGAGGCGAAAAGACGCCACAAGGCGTACGCGTCAGCCGTGACAGGAGGCACTTTCGTCTCGCCTGCGCAAAGCGGTGCGCGCGTCATCCTTTCTGCCACCCCCCTCCAACCCACGCAGCACGAGTCTCGCCTCTCGCGGCGGCGGCACATAAAGAAGCCACATGCTTCTACCCGCGCAGAGAGAAGAGATACGCGCGGACGCACGATGGCGAGGGCAGACTAGCCGAAAAGAAGCTTGTGCGTTGCCGCCCCACATTGCACTGCATTCAGTTGCCTCAGACGATGAATGCTGCGCTTACCTTGCAGCATCAGAGGAGCAACACAGAGGAAGTCAGGCACCGAGGAGAGAGGCGCTCTCCAGTCCTCTCCTCAGGTGGGCGCGCTCACGCGTTTTCGTCTTCTGCCTCCCTCGTCTCCGCGCACTCCATCGACACACGAATCTTTTCCGTTCCGCTCAAGGCGCTGACCACGACCACCTCGCAGACGCGCTCGAACGGTAGCGCGCCTGTGTTCCGCGTCGACCACTGCCAGAGAGCGGGTAGCACCGCCACGGGCACTTCCTCTGTGACGATCACAGTCGCACGGCTAACGTCGCCGAAGACGCGCCCAAAAACCGTAAGATAGCGCTCGCAGTTCGAAATGGCAACAAGGAATTGTGCAATGATGTCGGCTACTGCCTTCCTGATCTCCTCACCGTATTGGGCCCCCACCATGGCACCAATGCTTTCCCGACAGGGAGGAGGGAGGTCCGCAAGGGTGGCCACCTCCCTCGTCACGGCAACACGTCCAGGTGTGGCGCTCACGAACAATCGCGAAGCCCCATTGCCGAGGCAGACGCAACGAGCCTGCGAGTACGGCCCCGGCTCGCCAAGCGCCCAGCAACTGCGGCTCTGCGCGTGTAACACCTGCTGCTGAATTTTTTCCGTTGGCGCGGCGAGCACTTCGGCTTGCAGCGCGGCAGCGGCCTGGGAGCATGCGGCAGGAACCGTGACAATAAGTCCGGGTGGGCACACATGGGACACTTCCGCAGAATACGCAGCGCGGCACAACACCTCCCAGGAGGACTCGGGGAGCGAGACGTGATAATAGAAGATGGTGAGGTCGTGCTCCGTCGCCCATGTCTGCAGCGCGGCAAGGCACCCTCTCAGCGCCTCCGCGGCTGTACCCCCAGCATCGCAAGGGTCTGTGTAGGTGTGATGCACCATCCCATCCCTCGCGGCGGCACTGCCGGATTCCAAGAACAAAGCGGTGCTGATGGTCCCGGGCAGCGTCGAGGCAATGGTCTCTCCGAAGCTGCACACGGGCACTGTCGCGCTAGGAGTGAGTGGAGAAACACAAAGGCGGCGCAGCAGCGGCATCACGTCAGAGGGAAATGTGATGTCGCCGGCCCGCAGCCGCCCCAGAAGCTCCGCCGCCTGTGTCTGTTGCTCGGCGGACTTGGTCACTCGTTCGAAAGTGAGAAGCCCGTGACCTGTCGGCGAAATATCGTTGGCGTCATGCATCACCAAATTTAGCGATCGGACACGCAGATGCTCCGAGAGGAAGAGGGGGCAGTCCAGCACGGTCGTCTCGTACTCGCCGCCCTCGCCAGCGAGGTGGGACTTATAGAGGGCCGCCATTTTCTCCAGGGTCGGGCGCACCTCCTCGAGAGTCTTTCCAATGAGCTGGCGCGGCACCAAACCGATGGATGCCGTCTTCACCAAGATGGCCCGCACATGCAGCTCGCGCACCATGTCCAGAATTTCTCCGGGCTGACGCATCCACAGGTATGAGAGGGATACAAGCCCTAGACGGTCACAAATGCACTCGACACGGTTGCGCTGATAATTTGAGAGGATGGCGCCGCTGGTGAGGCCCTCCACCTCGGGGAACTCCGCCTTCACGGTCTTGATGAGCGCGTACAACGATTCCACTTCGTCCTCCTCGGGCGGCTGATCCGAGTACAGCAACGACATGTCTTTGGCACGGCCGGGCCTCACACACCCGCGGCGGAGTGGTAGCCCAAGACAAGCGGCCATCGCCTCCACCGCTTCAAAGCCCACAGTTTGGTACATGTACGAGTCGATGTCGTGCCCCTGCGCGCCGTTCTCGGCCATCGAACCTGACGCTCCGTCGCTGTCCAGGACGGGGGTCATGTTCACAATCACGGCAGGCTCGTGGCCGTAGCGGTATGCCATCAGCATCGCCAGGATGCTGTCCTTGCCACCTGAGACGAGCGCAATCGTCTTCATCCCCGGAGCGCCACTGAGTTGGATAGGTGGAAGCTGCAAGAAGTGATGGGGTCACGGCAGCGTGAGAGGTGGCCGGGCGGATACTCCCCCCTTTAGTCCCTCTTCAGAGTGCGCCTCTCGCTCTGTGTGTATGTGTGGGTGCGTACCTTCTTTTCGCGGTAACGTCGGGGGCTGTGGTGGCCGCTAGCCTGGTACTGTGAGCAACCGCCCGAGGGTCACGACTTCGACGAGAAGGTGAGGAAGAAGAGGGCGACAGAGAGAGGGAGAGAGAGAAAAAGGCGCACCTGTGCAGATGACATGCCACCGAAATATTCCGTCAGACGTGCTCGAGTGAGCAGAGATGCCGCTGGCCGACCGCTTGCCACGCTGCATGCGCGCCCTTCGTGGGTTCACCAAGTACTGCGCAAGCATGCTTCTGGCGAAGCAATTCTTACTAAGCGCACAGCATAACCGCACGCGCACATGAGCATGGGCGTACATGTGCGCATCGAAGTATGTGTGCGCCTGTAGTCACTTCGTTCCCGAACTCGTTTGTGGCAACAGGCGCACACATGTCACCCCATCCTCTGGCACGGCCGAAGGTTATTTCAGTGTATGGGTAGACAGAATACCCCAGACCGCACGGGCCATAGCACAGGCACAGGTTACAGCACCCGAACGCATCTTTTCATGACAGTGGGGCGTTGACTCCCTCCTCTAGGGTCTTGCCCGTACACGGCTAAGCTGGCTGTACACAAGGGCAGCAGACACAGCACCAACTACAGCCCCACGGAACACGCTGCAGTGCACCTCTTGGAGCAATGCGACGGCAACTACCATCATCAGGCCGCGTCTCTCCGCTGGTGTGAGACTCCATGGCTGCGAAGCCGCTCCGGGCACCCCTTTTGGCGATACCACCCCGGTTTTGAGTGAGCTCTCCTCGTGCGCCGCCGCCGCCTTATCCGTGTGCTCTGCCTCTGCGCAGGACATCAAGGATCGCCTTTCCTTCGTGTTACTATCACGGAAGTGGGTGCGATAAACTGCCAGGAACGCGTGCAAACGAGGAGATCGTCTCGGAAAGGGTAAGCGGCAGGTGTGCGCTCGTGTTCAGGTGGGGATGGGGATAGCAGCGGCAGCAGAGTATAGAAGGCTAGTGAGGCAGATGATGAAGAGCGTGTCTGGCCACCGGTGTCACCAGGGACAAGAGAACGGGGGGAGTGAGGGACAGAAAGTGGCGATGTGCATCGTGAGTTCTTCGGTATGTGTGGGTATAGGTGCTCTCGCGGAGGCACACTCGCGGGGATTGCAAAGCTCGCACGTGCTACCACGCAGGAGCGCCTTCACGCGGACAGCGCGCCGCTCCCTGCCTTAAAGGCAGGAGTTGATGGCGCGCGCCGTGAGTGCACACACCGGGCCCCTTCTGCGACGGAACTTCCCCGTCCTCGCTCTTATCGGAAAGGCAATTCACCACAGAAGGGTACATGCTGTCACGCCCTCTGTGCGCCTTTGCCCTCGCGACCGCAGCGCTGTGGTGCGGCACCCTACGTAGCTGCCTCTAAGCGGGTCTGTCGGTATCACTCGGTAGAGTGCATTCAATTCAGTCATTCACTGCAACCAGCAACGCAGTTGGCAGGTAAAAAAAAAAGAAACATGCGCGCCCACTAGCACGGCCTGCCGCTCATCCACGAACGCCAAATTACCGCCGCCCACGACGGCTGTGTGATCGATGGTGATCATTATCGCGCGAACTACGATCCAAGTCACCTCGTACGTGGCCATGATGGCCACTGCGGTCCTTACCGTGATGACGGCGCTGAGAAGAGGACGAGGACTCGGTGCGGCGCGAAGATGCATCGCGGCGACGGTCACTGCGGTATCGATCACGGTGGCGATAGTGGTCTCCCGCCAGCGGCGATTCCTCAGCATTGTCGCCGTCCCGATCGCGCTTCCGCCGACTCCCGGTGCGATCCTCACGCCGGGGATCGTACACCTCCGCATGAGATGCGTAATCCGTGTCGCTCTTGCGGTTCCCTGGCGACCTCAAGTGCGCCGGTGACAGACGCGGCTCGCTGCGACACGGACGGGAGCTGCTCTCGCTCGGATGCGTGGTTCGCGCGCGCTCTGATGCTTGCGAGGCGAATGCTGTAGCTTCCGGCAGCGCTGGTGCCGTCCACAATGACCTCGCCTCCTCTTGCGTCACCTCCGGCGCGGTTGGCGGAGGCAGGAATGGGAAGTCCATGATCGTCCTGTGCAGATCCGCCACATCAGGTGGGTCGCTTACGACAGGTACGATGGGAAGGTGGAGAGAGAGAAATTCAATGAACTCAATGCGCAAGAAATCCGCCGCACCTTTGTGGTTGGCAAACTGACAGCGCACGCCATCGGCCACACGAACGACGCTGTTGCCAAGCTCTGCCGAGTCAAAGAGGGGAAGAGAGCACAGAAACGCATAGAAATCGTACTGCTGATCGGCCGTCAAGACAGCGGTTGGGATGAAGCATGCGGTGAACTCTGTGAGTGAGGCATCCACCTTACCGCGGGCCTCCTTCGTTAATTTCCCCATTGGCGGCGGCGGCGGCATCAATGACGTGGGGGGCTGCAAGAGAGAGGGTGCCACCGGTGGCCGAAAAGGCGGCGGCTCTCCAGAGATTCCCTCGACAGCCGTCGGCGAACGCGGCGGTGCCGGCGTGAGATCCTCGCCCATAAAAGTGCTCTTGAGCATCATGTTTTCTGCGCTGTCCATGACATGGGCGTTGGGTGCCCAGGCAGACTTCGCGGACAGCGCAGCAGCACCGACGCTCCAACCGGCTTGGCCGCCATCCACGGCGCGCCAGTTCGTCTTCTCGTCACTGACTTGGTTAGCGCCCACGTGCGACATGAGCGGCTTTCCCTCAACGTTGCGCAAATGATGCCGCCACTCCTCCTCGTCCACGGAGCCGACCACGTCACTCACAATCATTTCGGCAGCGTGGGCCGCCGTGGCCATCTCCGAGGAAAAGGCTTGCTTACGCCTGTGGCGCTGAGCGTCGTTCAGGAGAGCGGCGGCCGTCTCTTTGGCTCCTGCCGGCTCCTCCTCGTCTGCGGGCGGTACCCACGAGGCTTGCTGCTGCTGCTGCTGCTGCTCTTCCTCAGTCATGGTCCCCATGAATGCGCGCCGCACCCCGCTGGTCTGCGTGCCTGCGTCGCAGTGCAGTGCCTGTGACTGTTGCCGCAGCAAATACTGAAAGGAGTAGAGGAACTGCGAGGCAATGAGCTGCAGATGGGAGAAGACTGCTTCTTTGTCGCGCCGCCGCTCGCAGCGATGCAATGCGATGCGATTCAGCTCCGAAGAAGCAGAGGAAAGTTTCAGCGAGTCCAGCGTGCGCCGCGTCACCGGCGCACCGCGTGAGCGGGAGGATGTCGTCGATGCGTCCATCGACTTGCCAGGCGCCGGCGGAGTCTGCAAGCGCACCTCCACGACGTCGCTGTACGCAGGACTCGTCAACGCCGCCAAGACAGAGGCAGCCGTCACAGTCTTGGACGAAGAGGCCTTCACAGCGTCCTGCACAAGCGCAGCCATATCGTAGCCGTGCTGAGAGGCAATGGAGTCGAGCGTTGTCCAAAGCAGCGGCCTGGCATCAGCGGGGGGAAGCAGCACACAGAGTAGTACGCCGGTCGCTCGTGCCGTCTCCGCGTTGCTGGTGCCCTCAGCCCTGTTTCTTTCGCCCTCTTCTTTCTCCTCCCCAGGACTTGGCGAGATGGGTGCTGACGCATCATCGATGGGGACCAGCCGCAGCGCTCGCACGCAGCGGTACACCCATGACATCGTCACCATTGCGGGCGGCAGAGCTGGGTTCGTGGCAGGAGACGCAACGGGGGGCGACTGAGCCGCAGAAGCGGGGGCCTCCACGATCGATTCAGCCACTGGTCGCTGCGGTATTGTTGCTTGGGGTCGCGATTGTGGGAGAGACACTGCAGCGCCCGTGACTGAGGTGCGCCGACGGCTTTTGTCGGCTGACCGATTTCCACTTCTCGGGCATGAGACAGAGTTGACGCTCTCACCATCCTCCTCGCTGGTGTCTGTATCCGTGCTGTCAGCCAAACAGCTCGGTCCCCCCCTCTCGCTGCCGCTGATGTCATCCGAAGACGTGGAAGACGACGCGGTTGAAGAGGAGGACGTGCTCGATGAGGCGCCGTCATCCGCCGGTGGGGGTGGAAGAACAAGGACATGGGTGGCCTCGGCAGCTGAGTGCACAATACGCCCTCCGTGGTAGCAGATCAGCCGCATCAGGTCAGCTTGTGGCGCAGAACTGTCGATGAAGAAGCGACAGTAGGCAAAGAGCGACGTGTTGGCAAGTGCCGCGCAGCTCGCAATGGACGAGGAGGGGTAGCGCAGGTTCCACTCGGAGAAGAGAATGCAGTGCGAGAGAGCATACAGAAGCTCCATGGAGGCTGCCTCGTCTTGTCCTTCACTTGTGTGGCGCACCTCGATGAGCTGCAGTGCCGTCGCGTTACTCCAGCGCGATGCGTCGTCCACAACGAGGACAGTGCGGCTGTAGTCCGCAGGGTCAACGCCGAGGCTACTGAAGCTGAACTGCGAGGAGCCTGGGGCCCTCGACACACGCCTGGCATCGGCAAGGAAGCGCACCCACGCAAACGACCTGAGAATCGCGGCTGTGTCGTCCTTGTCCCACGGCGTCATTAGGTGCACCTTATTGCCGGTAGAAAACAGCACCTGCAAGAAGAGAGTTGCGTTAGGGAAGGTGAAGACGGGGGTGAGTCGCCGTTCTTGCGTGAAATGCAGCCGTCGCACCGCTGGATTCCCGGCACGCTTGACCGCCGAAGCCCGGGCGCCGGACTCTGGCGTCGCCGATGCCGCGCTATCGTGGGACAGGGAGGGTGGAACGGAGAAGGACACGAGTGTTTCAATGGAAACGAAGAACTGCAGCCCGCCCCACATGGTGCAGCGGCCTTCTCTGAGCTCAGCTCTGTGCGTAGGCAAGTGATCTTGTTGGTGCACCCATGCAATAGAGAGGGCGACCGTGGCTTTCTTTGTTGCGCGACGGTGCGTGTCTCCGCCCCCTCTCCTCGCTTATGGTCGATAGCCCGCTGCATCACAGGCGTGATGACCGCCACTCGAAGGGGCAGAGAAACGGAGAGGACGGAGGAGAGAGAAGAGACGAGGAGGAGGAGTTTGCAGAGCAGCAGAGCAGCAAAAAGCAGTCCATGCAGCTGACACACACACACAGAGGGAGAGGGAGAGAGAGATGCGCCAAGCGTACAAGATAAAGCAGTTCGCACACGGCCAGAGACGTATGTGAGGATCGGCACCGTGCCGAGAGACGGACAGGGGACCGCAGCGAACGACGCCCTCCCGTATTCGCGACCTTTTCCCTTCCACCGATCATCTAGGGCGGCCATCCAGCGACGAATGGAAAGGCGGAGGTGACCGAACACAACAACGCCAACTCACAGGCACTCAACAGAAAAAAAATACCAAAAGACGAGCGGTGTGCCCGTCGCCCTGCGTGAGATCATGCGAACATGAGGCCCGAACGCTTCATTCCGTGCCCAATGACCATGAAGGACAGCTTCACTGTTCCAGTGGCGATTGTGTGCAGCTTAAAACGCTGCTCGTTGTCGGCGATGAGCGAGTTGTCGCGCAGCACAGGGTAGCCGCCCATGATAAGCAGTCGAAGCGTCTGCCAGAAGCGCACAAGCGCACTGGAGCTCCACAAGCTCGGCCTCCACGTTGAAACACACAGCTCCTGCTCACCATGGCTAGGCATGGGCAAGTATGCGGTGCCGTAGCCGGCGATATCCTTGCAGCCGTAGTCGTCCAGCTGCCACACCTGGATCGCAATCTTAGGCCAACCCTGCACGCTGCTGAAGCTGTAGTGCACATCTATGGGAAAGTTCCACGGAATGCCCTCGCTGCCGTTGCGCATCACGTGTGTGGAGCCCGATGTACGTCCCTCGACGGGGGTCCACTGCGTGCCCGTAATAATCTCGTAGCTGCAAAAGTAGCTGCTGTCACCAAAATCGTGACCGCGCTGTATCTCGCCGACGATGTGCAACTCGGGCATGGCAATGGGAACGTCTACAGAGACCAGCAGAATCCTGAGAGAACAAAAAAAAATGTCGGCACTCGCCTCCCTCCAGTCCGTAAGCGTCGTTGTAGTGGACTACGAGAAGGTGAGAGAGCGGGGGCAACGGCTGCGTAACAAAGCGGGCGGGGTTACTCTGAATCACCGTCTCCTGTTTGCGTTACGGCTTCGACTTGCCGAAACTAGAGTCCCCTACTCGAACAGAATCTATGTCCGTCTGCAGCTCTGTGTATGTATGTGTGTGTGTGTGTGTCCTACCCTCTGGACGTACTCACGGCCATCCGTGTCAGCGACACTGCACACCACTGCGCGAGTGCAGTGGCGAATTCTCTTTACCTTAGATATCGGCCCAGGCTGCACCACGCGAGGAGCTCAGAGACTGCTCAGTAAGAATAGCCGAGGGTCGGCAATAATGCTGCCTGCTCTGACAGTCAGGGCAGCCAGGAAGGAGCGGAATAGAGAGCGCGGCAGCGATACAGCTATGAGATCGCATGGCAAGGAAACGCACCGTGCAGGAAGTAAGGCAGCACGCTAACGAGACGAGGGGGAGGGCTACTGACAGATGCGCAGGTGCGTGTAGGGAGCCGTTCATCGCCTAGCTGTGTGCATGGCAGAGTTGGAGGCGTGGCTGCACACCAATACGTGCAGGAAGGCAAAGAGTGCGTTGTGACAACTACAGCTTGAGCATACACAAAGTCGGCGTGCCCCCTCCCTCTTCCCTTTTTTCCCAGGCTCTTTCCGCCGCTTTCTGTTTGCGGCTGCAGCGGCAGTTTTCGACGGTACACACGCACGCACGCACATGCGCCACCGGCAATAGAAAGAGACGATGACAAGTTGAGCCGTACGCTGACCGATAGACTTCGAAGTCCTTCACAGGCAGAGGACAAACGCGGAGTTTGCGTCCCCGGGCGCAGGGGGAGGGGGAGAGGAGGGGAAGGGGCAGAAGACGTGAGTGTCCGTCTCTGCACTCCACGCGTCTACTCTATAGCAGTGCCATCGATCCGGCGCCCAACTGCCCTGCGCCGGACGCGCCCATGCGCATTCAAAGGGGGAAAACCGGCCACACCGTATGCGCGCCGCCGCGCCTGTTTCACGAAAGGGGAACAGGTGACCGAGGACTTTGAAGAGGGGCGGGCGGGGGCCGCAGTTCGGTCGCAAGATTGTTAGACCGTGTGCAGAAGCTCAGCGACGTCCATGTCTGCAGAGAAGACGACCACCGGGAATAGCGGCGCTGGGTGGCGAGCGGGGTGGAAGCGGAACGCCACCCCCATAGAGCGGCCCTCCACGTGAAACTCCAGCTCCCCCTGCTCCAGGTCCAGCCGCGCCGCCAGCTCCAGTCCCGGCTCGTATGACGCACCGTAGGGTCTTTCCGTGCAGGCGGAGGAGGCTGTGCTCACCCCCTGAGCGATGACCCCGGTCGAAAGGTAGAGAAATGCTGGCGCGTGCGTACCGTAGCCTGTAAAGGCGCGGGTGGCAAACCCGTACGCCAAGGCGGGTGCACGGCGCGCCCCGACGCCGCCGCCTGCCTTACCCGCCACAGTATTGCCGCATCTTCGGCCACACCCCTGTCTTACCACAGCACCATTTTTCGTTTCAGTGGATAGCCAGCGAAAGGCAAAGGTCAGAGAGCCACGTGTCACACCGAGGCTGCACATCGCGTAGAAGGGGATAACCAGGCGATGCAGCACATCCTCGAGTCGCCCTTCGTACTCTCTCTCTATCAGCGTCAGCGCGTCCGTGGCGTCTGCTTTGCAGACATATCCGTCGCTCGACACGACAATGTTCCCGCTGTGGGAAATATCCCAGCGGAGTGGCCGCTGACGCCCACGCGGAAGGGGGGCCACCGCGTCGATATAAGAGCCTGCAGAGGGGGCGCGCTGCGCTACCGGGGACGCGCCAGAGACACGAAGTCGAGGAGACGACGACGGTGGTGCCGCCGCAGCGGGTGCGTTCATGAGGTACGGAGAGGGGCGCTGCGGCGGTTGTGGTAGTGGTCCGGACGGCGCGCTAGGCCTTAGGGCCGGCGTAGTGAGACGGCAGCGTCGCTCATGCGCTCGGCGGGCTTCAGTAGACGCCATTGTGCTGAGTACAGTGGAGCCGCTGTAGGGGCGCAGAGCCTCTTGAATGCGCGCTAGCTTCTGCTTGTAGGCGTCGTACAGGCGCTCCTCGTCCTCACGCACGTCGGCTGCCTTACGATGGAGGTCATTGGGTCTGTGCGGCAATCTGGCTACGCTGTCGACTCCCGGTGGCGGAAGGGAGGGGGCGGGGCGCCGTGGAGTACAGCGATCCTCTGAGGGACCCGGGCCTCGTTTCGGCGATGACGGCGAGGTCCTAGTGCACCCATTCGGCACTGAAGCGCTCTGCTCTGTGATAGAGGAGAGCGGCACGGCTTCCGTTGAGGGGGCATGCGGCTCAGGAGAGAAACGATGAGGGCTCGGCATCAGCAATGAAGCCGGCTGAGGCGACACTGTTACCACCATGTCGAAATCTTCAGTGGCAACGGCTGGTGTCGCCAACGAGGGCGGCGGAGCCGTAGACGGTTGGGCGTACTGCCCCTGTGGCATGCCATGGCTTGCAGTATCCGGCCCAGAAGCGCCTGGGCCGGCATTTGCGTCACGCTTATGGTGGCGAGCCTGAACGTGTGCTGACGGGGGTGACGGAGAGCTAGGCGGCGCTAGCGCCTCCATCGAGAAGTCACGCATCCCCTCGCAAGAGTCCCTGTATGTGGACACGCGCGGCGGCGGAAAAGGCGCCTCCGATAAATCGCGCTGCGGTGCCTCGTTGGCAGCTTCCGGTGACGCGGCCCGATCCGCGGAAGCCGATGCAGAGTGGCGTGAAGCAGACGAGGCTGATGATGACAACCAAGAGGCCAGCCGCTGACGCTGGCCTTCGGCGAGCTCTCGCTCTAATTGCAGGATCTGCCGCTGCCGCTCTGCCTCGCTAAGTGCTGCATGTGCGCCCGCCTCGGCCGATCGCGCCGCTGGCGTCGCAGAGTGTGGCAGCGGCGCCGAAGCTGCCCAGCTGCCGTATGCATAGGGGTCATACGACAGTGCGTGCTGCGATGCTGGTGCGGCACTCGAGGTGTAAGCCCCTGAGGGGTACGCAGATGGATAGATGGCAGAGGCACTTTGTGCAGTGTACAAGGTCGGTGTCGTCGCTTCCGTGTACGAGAACAGCGACGAGACACCGCGCATGGGAGACGGGGCCCCGCCGGGAGGGATGGGAGAGGGAGGTCCAGCAGGTCCCTCGTCGTTGCCGCCAAGGGGCAGGGCACAGAGGAAGCCTTCATCAGAGATCATCGTCTTAAGTCACAGCACCGTACGAGCTTCCCGTTTGCCTTTCCTGGTGGTGGTGATTGGGGTGGGGGGTGGGGGACAGCGCGTGCCTGTTGCTATGTGCTTCTCAACGGAGAAAGCGTGCGCTAACTCTTCTGCGATTCAAGTAAAAAGCAAAACGCCTTCGCCCGCCGTGCCGCGCAGCTCACGCGCGTTAACTCCTTGCCGAAGTGGCAATCACAAACAACGGCTCGTGCCGCCTTCTCAAAAGAAGAGAACCCACAGTCGCAGGAGGACGATCGCAGCAGTGTGATGCATCGATAGCACTGCAAGTGTGGGGCGTGGGGTGCCAGTCGGCGAGCCGGCGCAGAGATGACGGAACGAAACGCCTGACACCGACCATCGGCAAAACCCACGACCCTTGTAAGTCTTCATTGGAAGCATTGTCACGCCCGTCATCACACAGCGAGCCATAGGCATCGAGAGGGCCCACCGCAGCACAAGCGCGTGCACACAAGGGCACCCATGACCCTACAAAATTGCCTGAGTGAGGCGGTGAGTAGCTGCACGCTGCAGGGAGTTTTCCGCGGCCGTAGCTGAGCAGCCCTCCCCAGAGAAGAGAGGGTGGGCACCTGCAACGACCCCTACATCAACACATACGTAATCGTGAACACGCACACGCGGCAGTGCAGACATATCCATGCGCGACAGCCGTAAAGAGCAGTAAAAAAAGTCACCCTACTTTGAGGACAATACGCGGCTACCTTGTCCGCTACAGACACAAAAAAAAAAGCAACGACGCTCAAGGTGGAACTGCGTCGTCTACGACGCTTCAAGCTTGCTGAGCAGCACAGATCCTGACACCCTCTGCCGCCGCGGCAACTCGACGTACAGTCCCAGCGCACATGCCCGCACGTTTGTCCCTCGCCCTCTCCCCGCTACCTGGCGTGCCCCTCTCACTCTCTCTCGCTGCCCTCCAAAAGACGCGCGCTCTATCATCGCGCCGCACTGCACAGGCGCCACACCGTCGGAGCGCCGCCTCGGCCTCAGGCGCCTCTCCTCAGCCCAGCCACGCCGCCGCCCCGCGCGTCGGCACATCCACCGTCACTCTCACATTCGGCGGGCTGCGAGCCGAGGCGCACCCCTCGGAGCGGCCTGAGCCGCTCCGGCGCGCCGCCTATCACGGCCTTGAGCATGAAGTGACGGAAAAGGCAAGGTCGCGCCGCAGATGGGAGGTGCAGGAAGAGGCTGAGGAAGCAGAAGGGAGGCGGTCGTCCTGGTGGGGAGAGACAGAGGGAGAGGTGCACACACACGCACGTGAGAGGCTGTGTGTGTATGGTGTGTGTGTGTGTGTCCATGTGAGGAGGCGTGCGGAAGAGGGTGCGAGAGGCCAAGCGGAAGGGGTGAGATGGTGACTGGGCAACCGAGTGAGAAGGGCGGACTCCGTTGGCGGCGCTGCCATCCCGATGCGACGGGCCAGAAGAGAGGGAAACGAAAAGCACCCGAAACGGGGGAGAGGCCGCGTGGCTGAGGTATGCCACGCCACAGGGCCGTGTCGACGGATGCGGCAAAGACGCGAGGTTGATGGCACACGCGAAGACGCGCACTGACGACGCACTTGGCACTACAGGCATGTCTGCGGCGCCTGTCCATCAAACACCCTAATTTGGTTGGGATACATGCGGACACACTGAGCAGCGGCGATGCTCGTGGCATTGCGATAGTTGCCGTCCCGCGTTAGGATGGCCCCGACGCAGACATCGACGTACGGCCAGAGGGACTCCTCTTCTGTCAGCGTTACTTCCACGTGATAGGTGTTTTTCGCGAGTGCTGTTGAGCGGGACATGTCAGGGAGGACGTGAGAGGCACGGCAGAGCGGGCACACGTCCCCGGCAGTGCGAGTGTACTCCTCGATGCAGCCGACATGAAAGCAGTGGTGGCAGCTCGTCTCAATGAATGGGTTCTCGCCTTCGAACGGGCACAGGCAGATTGCACAGGTGCCGGCGTCATTACCGTCGTTCGCTGGCGGCCTGCTTGTGCTCCGCACCTGCGCCACCACCGTCGGCGCGCCGGGAAGAGCCCGGCCAGAAGGTCTCGTGTAGGGCGCACTGCTGACGCTCGCTGGGGTCGCCGAGCGCGACGTGGCTACGGGAACCTCCGCTGCCCGCCTGCGCGTGGCTGCAGCGTGCACTGAGAGTGCATTCTTGCGGCGCACCGCCACTCGTGACCGCCAGTCCGATGAAGGTCCCAGCCGCTGGTTCAGCATCTCGTCCATGTGCTGCATGTCCACGTGTGTTTCGGCATCGCTCAGCACCCACGCTATGGGTCGCGCGCCGTACGGAGCAAGGCAAAGCGTGAGCGAAATAACAAAGCCAGCACTCGCTGCGCCGCGCGTCAGTGGAGGCTGCGGCGCCACTGCCACACTATCGCCCACCTTGCGCAATGGTGGGCGGAGAGGGAGACGCTTGCCTGCGCTACGCGTAGCGGCTGCAGCCCCTTCCTCGGAGCCGATGCTGCTAGTGGAGTCGCCAACGATCGTGTCCGATAATTCACCGCTGTTTTCGTTATTGTCAGCAACCGCCGTTGAGTTGCTTGAAGTCTTCTTGGAAGACGGGGACGCTGCGAGGGCGCGAGCAGGGCGAAGACTCGCTGAATCACGGCTGACGAAATGTCGGCGTGCATGGTAGTGTGCAGATACAACCACCACGCCAGCCGCGTGGCCGACCGCGTAGGCGACATGCGGCGCGTGCATGAGGGCGAGGAGGTTCTCTCGCTGCTGTGCGTGGAAGGAGACGGCGCACACCATGCACATGTCGAAGCCGTAGTTCTTCTTGCGGCTGATCTGCGCGTTGCTGCGCACGTCCACATTGGACTCGGCACTGTCGGACTCTTCATCGTCATACACCAGCGCCTGGAAGCCGACGCGGATGCCCCGCAGCCCGCATGTGTCACAGCAGTAGCCTCCTGTCACGTACGCGCAGCCGGGAATCTTAAGCGGGTTGCACAGCTTTAGGTGCACAATGGCGTGACAATGAGCAAAGGTCATGTGCGTCGGCAGGCCCTCCAGCACCGTAGCCACGTCCATAACAGGACGTGCGACCACGCAGGCGACAAAGTTGTTGTCGTACTCCAAGTCTGGCCCCCGCTCCAGCGCTGAAAGCTCACCGGACGGATTCTGGGCCATGTAAGCGGCCATCTCCTTCCTTCGCTGCGTACTTCGCGCCACAACGCAGTAGAGGTACTCCTTCAGCAGAGGCACTGGCCGCGTTGGGAAGGCAAGCACCGCGGCCATTAGCTGCTCGACAAGATAGAGGTAGGGTTGCACCTCTGACGTGCCGTAGGCCAGGATTGCCTGCAGGAAGAAGTCCGTGTACGTCCGCCATGTGTCGGCATCAAACCCAGCATCCTCCAGCTTTGCCAGAATTCGCCTCGCTGCATGCTGGAGAGCCTTCACGTACGCACTCCTCGGCAGAAGGCCATCCTCACTGCGTCGCTGCTTAACGCTTCCCCACAGCCGCCGCGTCATCCCCAACGCCTGCTCGGCAGATATTTGGCGAATGAACGCGTCAATCTCCTCATTTGAAGTGGAAGACGGCATATACCCTCGAACAGTCCGGCAAGCCAAAGGCGACTGAAAGGGGCGAGGGGCGCTGACAGGAGGGACAGATTGGGGCGGTGGTTATGCGAGATGTTGGCCAGCAGGGGAGGAGAAGAGCCTCAGCGATGATCACGAAAAAAAAGGAGGGTGACCGTGAGCGTGAGAGAGACGGGAAAGAGAGGGAGATGGCTCAGCGGCAGGCACACACACAAACATAGGAAAAGAGAGAAGGGACGTGAGGATCTGTTCTAATGAGAATGCGCAACGCAGGAGAGGGTGCTGTCAGCAGGCGCACCGCGAGAGGCAGGAAAAGAGAAGCGGTCAATGCACGAGAACGAGATGTGTCCACGACAGTCGCTCTCTCTCTCCCTCCCTCCCTCCGCCTTCTTCCTCAGGCGCTTACGAGAAGTGAGCCGCACCGACGCATACAATACCGCAACACGCGGCGACCCTTGGGGGAGGAAGTACGTATATGCGCATACGGCGCTAGGCAACCCCTCAGGAAAACACCGCGGCGAGAGGAGCACGGAGCGACTAGGAAATAGCTGGAGATACGCTGGGTGGTGGTGGGGGAGGTAACAGATGCACCGAACGCACAAAACGCGCACGTCGACGCGTCTTTCTTCGCTCCGTCCGATACGTTCCTCTCTCTCTGTGGTGCTGATGCGTATGCGCGTCACCTCACCCTGGCGAAAGGCAAAGGTGGCCGTGTGAGCGTGTAAAGAGGGGCGTGTGCTACAGCTCTCGATATGGATTCTCGCGGCAGCTACGCATTTTACGCGAAGAACGGGGAGGAAAACGGTAAACGAACGAGTGCTGCACAGAAGCGCATCGACAACTCTCACAGCAAAGGGGCAGAGAGTGGTCCTCGTGCTTTGGGGGACGGGTACGCGCGTGCGGCGAGCCGGAAGGAAGGGGCGGGGGTAGGCGAACGAGAAGGCAAAGAGGGTGAAGGCGTCTTCACCAGAGGCGCGGCGACTTGCCTCGAGCAGAGATAACGTTTCAGTCAAGCGCACAACGCCTCTGCAGCCATCGCCTGTCCCCTTCATCGCGTCCAGGCAGCCCGGGCCACGTGGGCGAGCGCGGCAGCCGTGCCGACAACGCACTCCATTAGTTCGTTTGTTTTCAATGCCGCCCCCCGCGACGGTCGATGAGGCACAGACGCTACCGCACGCCTACATACCTGCACAGGCGCTTAGGTGCGTGTATGGGTGTGCGCATCCCCACCCCATGGCGACGGGAAACGGTTCGCGGAGAGTATCTCACGCGTATCCGTCGATGAGCGCTAGGGCCTCGCCGCAACTGTGAGCGTGTTAGAAAAAGAGTGAGTGAATGTGTGTGTGTGTGTGAGCTCTTGGTGTCTTCGTGATCTGAGAACGGTGTGTGAAGCGATGCCGCGCGATAATGGCACGTGCAGCACAGTAAAAGCCGTGCAAGAGAGGAGGGGAAGCGCTCTCTCGAGAGAGAGCGAGACAAAAAGGAGCACTCACCCCGGCCAATCGCCTCTGCGCTCACTGCTGCAATCCGCCCCAGCCCACCGACCTTGCAAGCCCTCCTCGCTTCCGCGCCCCACGGGCTAGAAGGTGACAGCTGGAGGCTTGCCAGGGCCGTGACGCCGCAGAAGCCCGTACATCTTCAGCTCCGTCAGTGAGCGTGACGGGTGAAAGCACGCCTCCACGTGTATGCCCTGCTCACGAGCAGCGCAGCACAGCTGCTCATTTGAGGTGACCATGACCGCGTCGACGGCGTCGGCGAGGCCGAAGACCATTTTGTTGCGTCCAGAGACTTTGCCGCTGAGCCGAAGGTTCTCGACGAACGTGAACAGAGGCGGCAGCATCGGCGAGAGGAAGGCGTGCGATCTACCCGCATCCTCTCCACTGCCACGCGGCGTGGCATGGCTGTCCTCGCCACCGCCTCTGCCGAGCATGCTGTCCCGCAGAAACGATGTGTCCACCACACTCACGAGGCGCAGCAGACGCGCAGCGCGCGCGACTTCTTGCGGTCCCGCAATGGTCTCAAGGATCCACTTAAACTCTTTGTACGTCACATCAGCTATGATCCAGTTGGGCCGCTCCTGCAACGAGAGCGATGACGACGCGGCACCTCTCTCCAAGCGCCCGCTGTACTCCCTCAGAAGGCTCGACTCCTCAAAAGGCAGTTCTGGAGAGGGTGCCGTAGCGGTTGTAGGGGCGGCTGCGGTGCCGCGACACGTGTCTGCGCCCCCACTGTCGGCGGGCGGCTGTCGGCTGTCCCTCTCGAGCAAATCGAGCCAGTCAAGCTCTGTCGACAGGATGAGCGCGAGAGGAACCACCTGAGCGCGCTTTTCGACCGCTGACGCCGACGGTGTCTCGGCCCCCACGGTATCCCGCGAGCACAAAAGCGCCCGTCGCATCTTCTGCTCGAGCGCATCTTTGGTGTACCAGGCAGTGTAAGAACGCAGCACCGGCTCCAAAACCGCGACAACGGCACGGCACTCCTCGGCCTCTTTCCGCTGCTGCTCTTGCAATACGTGAAACGATGCCAGCCGCTCCATCCGCACGCTGTAGGGTAAGTAATCTGCGTAGCAGCTCTGGGAGCAGAGTGTGACCAGCGCGGTAGTATCGAGGCAAATAAAGCTAGGAGACGGCGCCAGCGGTGGAAGCCACGTGGCGGCGCTCGGAGTGGGTGCTGCAAATGGCTGTCGCGCTCGAGTCTCCCAGCGTGGCACCGTAACGACTTGAAATGCCGGCAGCGCTGCCCAAACGATTCTGTGCGCCGCGAAAAACTTTTCCAGCAGAGGCGGTGGCCGATAGAGCAGCACGACGGCCACCTGAACGGCACGCCGGTGCGGCAGGCACGCCCGCCGGGAGCCCTCAACCAGGCCCAGGAGCATGTCCGTGAAGGCGGTGGAACCATTCACCTCCAACGCAGCCGCCTCCAGCTCAAGATTGCGCGCGGTAGCCGTCTTGACCTTGATCCAGCGGTGCCCGTTGCTCGAGATGACATCCACCTCTAGACGCATGTCCTTCCTGGAGAAAGGCTCCTGCACGGCGCCTGCCCCGTTCGCAGAACCCCGAGGTACATGCTGCGGCGGCCCGACATAACGACTCACCGGCACGTACACCCCCGTGACGTCACTCTCGCGCTCGAGGCACGTCACAATGCACTCGTAGTGGGACAACGAGTTGCACTGCGCGCACGTCACCGCCGCCTCGAAGATTGCAGGTGGAATGGCGAGTGAGTCGGATGAGCCAGACCCCGGCACACCGGTGCACCCAGCAGCGCTGAGCCCCTCCACCGCGCGCTGCACATGAGTCGTCTCCTTGCTGAGTCGACGCCGGAGCTTTGCGATGCCTTGGTGCCCAGCCAAGGCGGCCCCCTTTCCTCCTCCGCGAGCCCTATCCCTGAAAGCGTGATAACCCCGACCGTCAGCTCTGCTGTGCGACGCCTGCGAGTGTTGTGAGACAGCCTCAAGGGAGACAGCCGTTTTGGATGCGATGCGCTCCAATCTGCTGCGGAGATCCTCTGAGACGCGCAGCAGTTGCACAAGAAACAGATATAGCTCCGTTGGTGAGTTAGACGCTGTAAAGGCCCTGTGGCTCTCACCTGGTCGCCGACTCCGCCGATGATGTGCCGCATAACAGCTCCTCCCAAACGAGTCCTCGTCATCCTCGGGAGTCTCACCAGGCGTGGCTGACGGCGCAGCTGATGAGGTGTCGGCGCTGTTAGTGCAGCTGCGGGACCCTGAGCTGGCGCCACTGCAGTGCGCGCTAACGTCCAAGCGCCATCCCTCCTGCGTGTCCTCATCGTCTCCGGAGGAGGGCACCGGCACCGCCATATAGAGCTGCTCCATGGCGGCACCCCCTCCGTTGATGTGAGGGAAAGCACACACCTTTTTTTCTGACGGGAAGCGCCGGGGGAGGAAGCCGGAGAGCCGGAGATTGCGCACGTGTCTGCGAGCGCACAAGTTCGCCGCTCTCCGCCCGGCGTGATGCCTTCGATGGTGAAGTATCGATGTGGCGCAGCGGCGAAGGCAAGAAAGGGTTTGAATGGACTTCGATGAAGGCAAAAAGAGGAAGGCCGTGCTGACTCATCAACCTGTGCAGCAGATGGGCTGATGGGGTGCTGTCAATGGCACCAGCGCCGCGTATGCGCACCCACACGCGCAAACAGAAAGAAGGTCAGAGAGGAGCGCCAACGGAGATGAGAGTACAGCTGGGTAAGTGTGAGGACGACTAGCGAGCGCCTCTGAGCTCGCCCTCAGCTTCGCCGCAGCAATAAGGACTTCTGCGCTGTTGGGGGGGGTACATCAGCGCACCTCTGAAGGCGCCGAGACGACAATGAATGCGCGTAAGGGGGAGGGGGTGGCGAGAGGGGGGATCTCGGAGCTGTCCAGCGCGGCTCTATTTTCACTTGCTTCCACTGCTTTGTTTGCGTAGCTGACGGCACATGTGTGTGCGTGTGTAAGTGTGTGTGTGTGTGTGCGTGCGTACGAGAGGCACACCTTCGGGCAAAGACGCGAAGCATGAAAAGCTTAGTGGCGGAAGAAGGGCGTCGACTCTAGACGGATGCATTGACACAGCCCAATCACCTCTTTCTCACGAAGAGTCCACCGAAGACGCTGGCCGTGGATGGGCCCTCGTGTCGATCATTGGCTACGCCATTACTCATTGCCTTCATGTCGCCACCAGTTCAGCCGCTTTTCGAGTGGCCAGTCACGCAGCTGCTCATACTCGCGCTGTGACAGCTCGGCAAAGCGGTGGTGGGTGTAGTCTTTATCATCGACACACCGACCCCACAGGCCTACACGAGCGGAGGGGACCCGATCGAAGTTCACCGTAACAGACGTGATGCCACACCGTTTACACAGGCGGTAGCGCCGCTCGCGGTCCAGGTCCTTGCGCATATGCTTCTGGTTCTCCAGCCGGAAGGTGTCTTTCATGCGCTTGCTCAGCACCACGCCATTGTTACGGTTTAGAGCCCCAAACTTGGTGAAGGAGTACAGCGAGTTGGGCCCAAAGACATTCGCACGAGACATTGTAGACACCTACTGATGCCCTTCTTGGCTTCGCGTAGAACCGCACCGTGGCGGTGTTCTTCGACGAATACACGGTCAGACAACAACTCAGAGATAACGGTGTGTGCGACACCGCTGCGTGCGTGGTGAGGAGGAGGGAAAAGGTACGCGCCGTTGTGCCAGTCAAATTGGGTTGCCGGCGTGACAGCGCACACGTGGAAGTGGGCACAGGCACAGATGTCTGCCGCTGTGTGTATGTGTGTGTGTATGTGTGCTTTCCATTTTTACAGAAACGCGAAGGGAAAGAAAGGAATGGGTGCCGCCAGGTGACCGTGCCGCGCGGCCACGATGAAGAGTTGAGGAGGGAGAAGCGAAGAGGAATAAGTGGAAGCTACGCAAAGAACGCAAAACTGTGTGCGGCCTGTTTCGACTCTCTGTCGTCACCACCACCACTCTCCGTTGCCTCTGCATTTCAGAGGGGTGAATGCCGCGCATGCAGCGCCGCTGAACGCACACTCCACGCTGCTCGTTTTCTCGGCGTCGATGCCAAAGTTTTCCGTTACACAGTCAAACACTGACGAGGCTCAGAGACGAGAGACGAGAAGCGAAGGTAAAAAAAAGCCTCCGTGAGGAAGGGGAAGGGAGGGAAGGCTGCGACAGCCCCGTCGCGCCCGCACGCGCATCCACTTTTTCCCTGTCGAGGAAAGGAGAAGAGCAGTCGAGGCAGTGCCGACCACTCCGCACGCAGAGAGTGGGGAAACAAGGAATGGGGAAAGGGGGGAGAAGCGCAGACGTGCACGGCAGAGCGGCACCTCCTCCCCCGCCCCTCCCATTCCTCCGCAGAGTTCCACGAAGGGACCGCTTCTTCACCACGGGCTCATGTCAAGCGGAGAGGCGAACACGAAGACGTTGCGCAGCTGTCCTGAGCGCCTCAGACAGATAAAAGACATAAGAACCGCCGCAGCTGTGGATAGATGCCTATTCTGCCGAGCAAAGTCCAGTATGGCGGGTGCCCTTTTCGCGTAACGCAGCTCATGCAGTTGCCATGCATCCGCATAAGCGTGGCAGAGGGCCACCCAAGTCGATGTCGCACGATGGGCAAGCAGGCGGCGGCAACGCTACCGACACGTAGAGAAGCATCAGGCTCGGCCATTGCAAAGAGGTCGCATGCATCCATTTTAGATCTGCGTGTTTATGTGTGTGTGGGGAGGGGGGGTATGGTGTTGGTGTTGCTTCTTATGCCTCCCAACTCCCCCTTCACTCCTGGAGGCATTAGAAGGAGTTACGCCGGAAGGTGCGCTTCGAGGTGCGCCTCTCCTGCGCCTTCGACGCCTCCGCCGCCGCCTTCTTGGCTGCCGCCGCCTTTGCCTTTCTATTCGCCGTGGTGTTGCGCTGAATGCGCTTGGCAACCACTTCCTCAAACTGCGGATTTTCCTCGATCCACTCATCTGCAAAGGATCGGTAGCGCCGGCGCTTGTTGCGCCCCGCATCGGCGAAGTACCCAAACTCGGCGAACCCGCTCTCCCCCAAATCGGCCGTTCTCTTCTTGGGCGCCTGATGCTGATGTTCGGGGTCCACAAAGTTGCGGTACGCGAGCAGCTCCATCTCTTGTTCTTGGTCCGCGCTCAGCGGCTTCTTCTTCATGCCGTACCATTGAGACAGCGTGTCTTTCTGCTCGCGGCGCTTCTGCCGAATGGCGTCTTTCCGGTCTTGAATGCCCTGCACCCCGTTACGCCCCCTGTAGAAGTCGCCAGAACTCGTCACTGCTTTGGACATCATGTCCGCCACGTTAATGCTGCTGCTGGAGGACATGAGCTGCAGAGACGCGGCCAGGCGAAGATAAAACACGACCACAAGAATCGCTCTTGCTGAGAACCGTTCGTGCACCTCTCTGCTATGATAGTAACAATGTGGGCTGAGGGAGTGCAGGTGCTGCTCGCCGCGGTAGGGGTGTGCGGTGAGGGAGGAGGGCGGAGCGAATGCGGGAAAGGCGACGCTGAGGGGGGTCGTAGAGGCATCATCGTTGGCGCCAGTGAGAGAGAGGCGAGCGAGAAGGGGGGCGTAGAGGGGGGCACGCAGTCGCTCCCGGCGACGAAGAACGTCTAGCCAAGCAAGGACCCGAACGAGAAGAAGCGTGGGGCACATCCATCAGCCCAATCGCTGACGGCAACACTGCTGCCAGCGGCACACCACTGCCGTCTGTGATAGCTTCATCTTTCTGCCTGATTAACAAGAGCAGACGGACACAATGTAAGAAGCACCACTCAAGCGCACAGCTCCTATCCACATCGCGCGTGCGCATGCTCCCGTAGGGGGTTCACAGACCTGCCCACACTCTGGCTTGAGGGACTGAATAACCTCGAGTTCACCTTCATCTTTCTGCACCTATGCGTCTCTGTGCGTGGGTGCCTGTTTGCATGCATGCAGCACCACCGAGAAGCGCAACGAGTTGGTAGAGCCGCGAGCAAACAAAAAAATTGGGCAGCAGAAAAGCACAGCGAGCAGAACACGCACACGGATCAGACAGCGGCCCAGAGAGTCAACGAGAAGAAGGAAGAGTGACACTGGGGTAGAAGACAGTCACACGCGTGAGTGAGAGAGACGGTGAGGCAAAGTAAGAGCCCGGGAAGGACGTGCGTGTGTGCGTGTGTGTGTGCGTGTGGGGGGAGGGGGAAGGGGGGGCGCGAAGCACGTTTTTTCTCCAGTGCGCGGCCGAGGCCCTCCACTGCCATACACATCCGCACGCACTTCACCACCGCTCATCACTTCGCACGCCACCAAAACAAGCAACGGCGCTTTTCTCACTGCCGGCTCCTCACCGAAATCGCCGTGTGGGCCTCCTGCAGCCTCTCCTCGAGCTCGAGCTTCGCCTGCAGCGTCTCTTGGAGAAGACACTGCAGCGAGCGTAGTCGCCCCTCGTCACCGCCACGGGACACCGCCGCAGGGGTTACCACGCCAGCCGCCAAGAGCTGTTTCATGGCCGAGGCATTTCGTTTGAGCTCGCCCCTCAGAGCGCTGCACTGTCGCTGCAAGTCCTCGATGATGGTCGTCAGCTTCCACTTCTCCTCCTGCATCGTGGTCAGCCGGTCCAGCAGTGCCTCGTTCTCCACCTGCACGGCCTCCCAGGTAGTCATGCGCTCGGGGTTGTAGCGCCGCTCGATATCCGTGACCTGCCGCGGAGGCTCCGTAGTGGAAATATGGGTCAACGCGAGCTGGTTGCTGTTGTCGAAGACATCGGCGGACGTGTCGGCAGGTCCACCTTCACCGTCTGAGCGAGACCCCCAAGACATCGACGCATCTCGCAAGACGCCTGAGAGAGACGACCTCTGTGTCGCCGTTGTCGGTGGGGCAGGAGTGCTTCCCATCTGCGCGGCTGCGGATGGTGCCAGCCGGCTCTGTGCCGCTTCCAGCAGCTTCGCTTTCTGGTGCAGCACTTCCTGCGACACCGCCAGAGCCTGGCGCAGCTCCTTATTCAGGGCCAGCAACTGCTGCGTTTCAGCCTTGTGCTGCGCCTCCGCCAACGCGAGGCGTCGCTCGAAGGTGTGCTTGAGCTCGTCCAGCTGCCGCTGGCGGTCCACAAGCTGGGCTGTGTCAGCGGCGGCCCCGAAGACCGAGGTGGAGGGCGCCAAGGACGACGGTAAAGCGGCACGAACGATCTCGTCAGCGGCGTCCTCGCAGTGCGACAACGACGACGACGATGCGGCCGCAGCGGTTGTTGGGGCTGGCCCCTCCATGTGGTTGGAGCGTACCCTTGACGACGTGGTCGCCGTAGCAGCGCACCCATGACCCCGTTGGGCGCAAACGTGTAGGCACTGTTGCCACACCACCTCTCGAACCTGGTAGGCAAGCATGCGCTTCAGCAGCTGCTTCGCCGCAGCTTCGTGCACTCGCAGCTGCCGTGAGAAAGTGAGCAGCTGCCGCTCCCACTCCGCCTTTTCGTGCTGATACTGATCGGTTCGATCGCGCAGGGCGCTGCGCAGGCGATTTGCATCACGCTCAAGCTGCCGGAGTCGCTCATCTTCCTCCTTGCGTGAGATCGCCAGCTCCCGCTCGAGCTCACTCTCGTTCACCTGCCGCCGGTACATCAGCGCTGACGCCTTCAGCTCCGTGTTCTCCTTCCGGAGAGCCAGTGCTACCTCCTCGGCCTTTGCACGCCGTGCCGTCTGCCTCTTTGCATCGCGTGCCAGCTTGTCAGCCATCGCGCGCAGGTCGTTGACTTGCTTTTCCAGCGCCTCCTTCTGGTATGCCTCGCTCGCTGAGAGCCGCGGTGCAGAGGGCGCAGGTTGCGGTGCCGGGTTCGCCGCGGCTTCCATCGAGCTGGTCAGCAGGCGCTGCAGCTGGCCCTCGAGATGCGTGATTTTCTCCTCCAAGAACGACTTCTCGCGTGTCATTTTGGACATCGTCTCCTGCAGCTGTGTCAGTGCATACACAGCGCTTTCGCATCGCAGGCGTGCCGCTCGCGCCTCGGTCTCTCGCTCTGCCATGCGCGTCTGCATCTCTGCGAGCTGATGCGCCAGAGAGGCTGGCGCATCAGTCGCTTCTGGCAGCGACGGGGAGTCCTTGTTGGCTTCTGCGAGGGCCTCCTGACGAAGCTGGGCGAGATCTCTCAGGGCAGCCTCAAGCCGCTCCCTCTCCATGGACAAGGCGCCCTGGGTGGCCCTCAGCTCACTCTGTGTGTTAGTCAACAACTGCTGCGTCGTCTCCAATGCTACGACCCGAACACGCAGCTCCGCAAGTTCTTCTGGTGAGATCGCAGTTGCCGGCGCGCAGCCTGGCGTCACCGCCGACGGGTCGGCCGCCACAACGACTGCGCGCACGGCCGTGGCGGTCGTTGGAGCGGCGCCGACCGAGTTGACCACCTTGCCTGTCAGAGTTGCTCCACGCACGACTTCGCCGCAAGTGGCGCGGGCCGAGCTCACGACTGCAGTCGGCCGGGCTGGGGAAGAGGAAGGTGGTGGTGACGACGGTATCGGGACTGCAAGAGAGCCTTCCGTGCATGGGGAGCTCGATTTGGCGGCCCCATCTGCGGCGGCAGCCAATAGGGATTGTAAGCAGCCCTCGGCCGATGTTCCGTTGCGGCTCGCCACCAGTAGAGCTGACTCCATCTGCACGCGCTCGAGGCAGCGCGTCAGCTGCACGCATCGCTCGTGTTGTTGCTCCAGGCACTGAATCAGCTCCGGCACCGTTGGCGGAAGCTGCAACACAGCGCTCGCGTACGTCGCAGTCTCATCCTCCACGGCGAGTAGAGCTGCCGGCGATGCAGACGTGGGAACAACGGAAGAGCCGGTGGCAGCACCCTGCGCCGACGGACAGCTCGATGTTGCTGTTGGCATGGCCAAAGGCGCACCGCACGTTATAAAAGAGGGCCTCCAAGATGAAGCAGGGAAGAAGATGGCTTTACACACGCAACAAAAAAAGAACAGCAGTCCCGCATACGCCTGCGCCACAAACTCTCCTTGTGAGAGTCGACTGTGTGTGTGTGTGTGTTGCTGCTGCTGCTGTGCATACGGCTGCAAATGTGAAGAGGAGGAGATGAGGTACACGCAGGTGTAAAAAAAACGTTCGCAGACACGCAAAGCGTATTGGCGCCAGTGCTGCACACCTTATAGGCGGGGGGAAGACGCCGCGGCCACACGGGCACACGTAAGCCGGCACAGCCCCAAAGAGAATCCAATCACGAACGAGACGCAAGTCGATAAGAGAGGTTCATAGGTGAAAATGGAGAAAGAGGACGGCAACCATCTTGCAGAGCCGCGCCGGGGCGGGGCGTAAGAGAGCCGTTAAGTTGGCAGGGAGAAGTATGGAGCACCTCCTCACTGGCACGAATGCGAGATGGACCTCACCGTGAAGCAGCACGGAGGGCGAGTCGGCGCCCGTCCTCGGCGTTAAAGCAAAGAGAGAAAGAGAGAAAAGGTAAAGCGCACACTCGTTTACCTTTCCTGTATATCTTCTCGTTACAGACCTTCGCTTCCACCTCCTGGAACTTGGCGCGTGCTACTGCGTAGGTGTGCGGTAGCCAGCTGTGGCAGAGTCGTGGAGAAATGGGAGGGGGGGCACACCTCACGCTGCACTCGCCGCGCCATCTCCACGCAAAAATCTCACGTTCTTCGGCTCCTCCTCCCTCCCAAAAAAAAAAGGAAGGGCGCACCGTGTGGAAACAGTCGGGCGCGCGACAGAGAAACAGAGAAGCATCAATAGAAGACGTCGAACAACCGACGACGCAGAGAGAGGAGGCCGAAATCAAAGCGCACACGTGCACGACCGCAAAAAATATCGATGACAGGTGAACACGAAAGTGGCGCATGGCCCCACAAAAAAGAGGAAGAGAGAGGCGGGGAGGGGCGTCGCGCGGCGCACCTCTGTGAGCTTGGTGCGCAGGGGCACGTCCATTGAAGTCGGAAAGTGTGGATGGAGGGCAGGGAGTGGCCAGCGCAGGTGTACTGAAACACTGGCACGTACTTGCGTGACAGAGACAGAGGCGGGGACAGAGAAGATGAAGCCATTACGGCCCTCGCCCGCACACAGGCACACCCCCAACCTCCTTCCTGCACGTTTCTGCGCATTCCATTGTGCGTGTGTGTGGAGGAATGAAAACTGAATGTGAAGGTGGGATCATTACCAATTCGTCAAGCCTCAGGTGCGCAATGCGCTTAGCTTGGCTGGATATCACGCAGGTGTGCCTCGGCGTAGTCAATCCACTGCACCACCCGCTCTTCAAGCCGCACCAAGTCCTCGGGCGTTACGTTTCGGCTCTCGTAGGAGTACACACGCATCTGTCGCTGTCGCTCGTCGAGCCGGGCCACACACAATCGCTGTTGCACCGCATGCAGCACTGTGCGCTGCACTGATACTGTGCCGTGTATTCCAAGCGCCTGCTCGACGTCGCTGTAAGAGAGGCACATGCCCTCCGGGGTGAGCGAGCGCTGGCTACACAACGTCAGCAGCGAAAGCAGCTGTAGCTTTGTCATCAGGCACGGGTGCTGGGCGATGAGGGACTTGACACCATCAGATGCCGCATCAACGTCCGCCACAGTGTTGAAGGCTAGCAGCCTAAGCAGGGCAAGCGTGTCTGACGTGTCCGCCGGTACGGCCGCCGCTTTTTCTCGACCCACGTACGCGTGGAACGCACTGAGGATGGCCCCGTAAAAGAAAACAGAGGTGTCCTCGAGGCTCGACTGCACCGCCGAAAGCGCATCTGCCACTGTCGCTGCCTGTTGCACCTCGGCAACATATGCGGCGCCGTCTAATGCGCCCATCTTCTCAAACGCTGACGAGAAGGGGGAGAGGAGAGAATGAGGCGATGAGATGGGAGCAAGAGCAACGATACAGCGCCTGTGTGGGAAGACCCATCCATTTGGACCCTCACGAAACGCACGTACTGGTCGACCCCTCCAGCCGCTGCACCAGGAAGGCGATACGATTAGCCCCATCACGGCGCTCGGATTTCAGGTCAGTCTGCAACGTCACACGCACATACAGACAGACGGACGGACGGGCACATTTCCCACGCGCTGAGCGGCAAGAGTGAAGTGCGGCAGGAGGTGAGAGTTGAAAAAAAAAGGCGCGAACGACGGATGGAGGGACGAAGACAGAGAGAGAGGGCGGGCGGACCGCGCTCGCCTTCTCCGTCGTTTTTTTTATCGGGTCGTACTGGTACTTTCCTCGTGGAGATGTGATCAGGCATAGGTGCCGGTGTCTACGCACCCGCCCACCACCACCACCTCCTCAAACGCACGTATGGGCCCAAGACCTGTGCGCGTACACGCAAACACAACGCAACACAGACGAGGTGAGCCGCAGAAGGGAGAGGGAGCCGCTTTCCTCTTGGCACCAAACTCAACATATGGGAAGGAGGTCGCCGGGCTGTTTACTCGAGTTCTCCCTACCTCGCCCGGCAGCGCTGCGCCCTTCTCGACGGGTGCGTGCCGCGCCACATAAAAGATGAACGGGGAGGCGGAGAGGTGCAGACGCCTCTCCGCCGTCACGGCTCTCGCCGGGCCTCGTAGACAGAAACGGCAGCGCCAACGCAATAAAAAAAAGGCAAAGGCGAGCACCAGAGAGAGAGACCTCTGCAAGGTGCGGAGGGCGCGACGCCGCTATGGGTGCCGCGTGAGTGTGTGGCGAAGGAGCCAACATCCGTGAAAGAAGTCAACAAGTGCTCCGCTGTAGGAGTGGGTGCGCGGGGTTGGCTAGCCTTACCGCCCTTGAGAGGGTGTAGACCCTCCGCCGGCCGTCCCCACGTGCTCCCTCGCTGTTGAGGATGGCGTCTGGGGCTGCTGTGCTGCGTCACGGCTGAGGTATGTGCGGAGGGTCTTGTAGCTGGAGCTGATGTCGTTAGAGACCTCACGAACAGCGGCGCCAAGCCATAGCCCGAGCTTTTCGGCAGCGAAGTCGCGCTCCATACGAGCAGCCTTTTCTGCTGCGCGCTTCACCAGAGGCGTATTTGACCCCTCCAAGACGAGGGTCTTGTAGAGAAAGTTCTTGAGGAGTCTCTGCATGGTGCAATGTGGGTCGCGCACCTTCCTGCACGCACGGCGGTCCGGTGAAGCGGCCGCTCTCCCCTTCAAGGGAGGGAACTGCGAGGACTGCGAGGGTGCTGACTGCAAACAGAAATTCTCGGATGCGGGCTCCTCTGCGACTGCGGTGCTCAGCAGACTGCGCTGTGCGTTTTTTTGGCCTGAGGAAAAGGGCAGCGGCAAGCCGAAAGTGCCCATCCACGGCGATGCTGTGACAAGAGGTGGGGGGAGGGGATGAAAGATGGGAGGAGGAAGAAGAGGAGAGGGGAGGGAGGGGGGCAGCATGCGCGTGAGAAGTCAAGGGGACGACATCACTGGATGGGGAAGGTCCGACCAGCTGGAAAGAGGCTCAGCTAACGGAGCCCCTCGGTGCACGTCTTGGCAGAAATCCAACACGGCGTGCATGGCTGTTGACAGTGTGGGTACAATATCTTCCCGACAGGGACAGAAAGAGTTGCGCGCCCCTTACGCCGTTTTCAGCGCAGCAAACGTGACAACCGTACGCCGTTGAGCAAACACCCGCACAGCCACCTGTGGTGGCTCAACAATGGTTCAGTGACGACGACACGCGCACCGCAGAAGAAGCAGGCGCTTAAGACGAGTCAGAGGGGGCAACGCTAGGAAAGGACAACATCGATGCACAGGCGTACGGCGACGCGCACTGAAGCACACAAACGCAAGCTCAAAGGCGAGCGGTATCGTGGAGTCCAGCTGCATGTTGTTGGGCCTGAGGCAACACAAGGAGGTGTATTGCTCTTTGCTTGCGAAATCGCTATTAATGCTGATGGCGCAGCAGTTGCTTCGCCACCCTCTTCTAGATTTCCTTGTTTGGAATACTCCCTGAGGCCAGCACCGCACACTTTGTCGTCACACACTCGAGCGTGCGAACGCAGAGAGAACGAGAGGGACACCGCGACAGATGCCAGGCTGCACCTCACCGAAACTCCCGCGACGCACCTTCGCCGGTGCGTCGCACAGGGGCACAGCTGAGGGTAAGGCCTGGAGGTGGGAGAGCTTGCACCGCATCCCAAAGGTTGGGAAGCGCCGATGTAACCAGCACACCCGCGCGCAGCAGCGACAGCGATGACACATCTGTGTACGACTTCGCCAAGGCCCAGTGTTTTAGACAGAAGGATTATGGAGTACACGTGTCCTTGCGCTGAAGGGGGCAGTCCCCGAAGTCGCCTCGCCCGACCCCTCATACGTCTCTCGCCACTCTTATCAGCAGCCGCTGCCTCGCTGCCCGCCTTGCTTACGCTGCTGCATTCCACTCCGAGGAGGCTCGCCACCCTTCGCAGGCGTATATGACTAAAGCGCAAAGAGATCAGCGACAGCAGTGCCCGTCGCACTAATACAGGTAGGGCACCCTCTTCTTACCCTCCATAATGTATACCGACTCCTTCGGGATCGCGTACTTGGTCACGAGCATCTCCGCCAGCTGATCCACCAGGTTGCCCTGAATGTCGATGCAGTCCTGGTGCTTACCTTCCTCTGCCGCACGCACGCCGGCGCCGCAGGAGAAGCGCTTGCGCCATTCCCTCGACACATCCTTCAGGTTGAAGCCGAAGAGATCCATCCCGAAAACAGAGGTGATCATGCGCCGCCCAGTGCGCTTCTCCACATCTAGCACGACAATACGCTCGAGTGCCTTCTTAATGCCGCGCCCTTCCAGCAATGCCTCGAGGCGGTCTTTCTCCGTCAAGATGCGGCGTCGGCGGCCGCGCTCCTCTGCGTCAGCGAGATCTGCCGCATGCTCTTGTAGCCACGGCCGACATTTCTCCATCACGCCACTGAACTCGCACATCTCCGCCGGGAAAGTGCAGATGGGGCAGTAGAGCACCTCCACCGCCTTCTGACGCGTCACAAGGAGCGGCTCGCCCTCCCCGTCCCCCTCCGCCACCGCTTCCTCTGCCTTGCCGTCCTCGTTCGCGCCCTTGCCCTTGTTTTTCTTCAGCTGGCTGTCGAGCTTCTTGAGGCGGTTGCCCCTGTACTCTTTTTTCCTTTTCTTGCGATCGTCGCTGTCGCTGTCGCTGCCACGCTCCGAGCCGCGATCGCTGTGCTGTCTGAACGTGGCTGCGGCGCATTCAGCAGCAGCCGATACACCCGTACCACCCTCGCCACCCTCAGCGTCGGCGGCTGGCATCGTCGTGGGTGCCGTGTCGTGGTCCTCCTCACGCTCTTCATCACTGCAAGACTGGGCGTGCGTCGTCGCCCTCGACTTTTTCTTGTTGCGCGCCATCTTTTATGACGGTGCTCGGCTCTGCACCTCTTGTGGATGCCCGGGCCGTCCAGGGGCGAGCGGATCACGTTTGTAGTCACTTCTTTGGGTGGAAAAGGGGCGGTGAGCACGCTCGCCACTCAAAGTAACCCGCAGCACGTGGCGGCGATACGGAGTGCGTGCGTGCGTGGGGGGAGGGGGCAGATGTCAGATGGCAGAGCCACCCATAGAGAAGAGAGAGGCGAGAAGAGTGAGGCCGAGAGGGCTCGCATAGCGGTGACGCCGAGAGAAGCCATGCAAAAAAAAAGGCCCTCCCTCAAAACCCTGCGCGAGGCCGCTCTTGCACACCCCATAGGGCAGCCATGCGGGTGAGCGCTGGCGAATGAGGCGCAGTGGCACCCTCTGAATTGAGTGACCAAAGCGATCCTCTGCGGCAGGTCAGTAGGCGGTCCCACCCATGACCCCTTCTCCAGAGACAGCCACGCGTGGAAATGGTGGCCAAATGCTGCGTTTCGTTGCCTCAGCGTGTAACGACAGAGAGAGAGAAAGAGAGACGGACCGACCGACCGACAAGCGCAAGGGCGGCCCGAAACTCACGCCGTGCCAGGCGGCACTCTCGCGAGAGTTGAGTGGGGGTGTGAAATGCGCAACCACGGCCAGCCTCGTTTGGTGCGAAGGCGCTAACGTAGACGATGGCGAAAGGCGGCTTGATCTGCTGCGGATTCGTGCTTGAAGGGAGGGAGAGAGGGAACGGAAGGGGCTAGCGGCAATCCAGGCCAGGGAAGAGGTGCGACGGGTAAACTAAAGAAGCGCGTAGCCTTCGCTTCCGAGGAGGGGGCACATGATGCGGTTGGGGAAGGGAAGTGGGGCACAGAGGGCATCGTAAAACACCGAAAGGAGGTGAGGCCAAAGACAGCCTCTCATTCCAACGAGCCTATTCTCGTTTCACATAGTTGTGCCCACCGCCCGCCCCCTCCCTCCCCCCCACACACACATACGCACGCGCCTCTTCTTCTGCCAACCCATGCACACACTTGCACTCGCATACATGTAGGCTGACCGCTTGGACAATCAGAGGGCGGAGAAGTCCGCCGCCACACGGAGATACAGGCACAGATGCGCTAGCAGGCGTTGCTAGTATGTATAGCACAGGGTAGCTTGAGACGGCAAATTCTGCAACGGAGCGCTTGGTGGCACACTGGGTATATGTAGACGTGTTTGTTGGACGGATGCGGAGCGTCGTTAAGCCCAGACAAGAGGCGCACGCCACCGTGCACGCCACCGCGCGTCATTGCCCTCCTCTCCCAAGCGAGAAGACCAGCAGCGAACGAGGCGCGGCCAGCTCCACCCTTAGAGCTCACGATATAGATGGATGCCCATGCCCGACGAGTGTCCCTCCCTGCTCGCGTCATCGACTCGGCAGATGGAGCTGTCAAGAACGCGCACCGCGAAGACATTCGACGGCGTCTCCTCCGAGGAACGGCTCCGGTCGCCGGGGTCATCACCAGCGGGCCCCGCGCACGGCCCCAAATGAATGATATCGCTGGAACAGTCTGGGTCGATTTTAACTGAGGTGTTGCCTTGGTCTGGCGCCGGCCAGCGGTCGCGCTGCGGAGGCTCCAGCATCGGTGAAGAGAACGGCGGCGAGTGCGCGCGGAGCTTGCCCGATATCGGAGACGGGAGCTTGTAGAGGTGCCCTAGCTCGCTTGCAGACGAGGGTGACGCACCCTGACGAGCGGGAACAGTGTCGCCGGCGCCAGCAGGCCGACGCCGCACACAGCTGCGCGGCGGCCGCGTGCTCTCGACCGACTGGAAATAGATATCGCTCCCTTCGCTAGTCTTTACGGACAGGCACTTGTCAAGAGCCGCGTCTGAGGACGGTGGCACGTGTACGGCCGGCTGCCTCGAGTCCTCCTCGAGGAGCGGCCGCCCGCGGTCCCCTGCGCGTGCACCCACCACGGGAGAGGGCGCAGCTGTCGAAGTTGCCTGGAGACGCACTGTCGGCTCAGTGGGCGGCGAAAAATCGCTTGCTTCGATCTCGTGCAGCGGGTTGAGATGATAAGAGCTGCCTGTGGGGTTGCGCGGGGACTTCGATTCTTTCAAGTATCGCTTCTCCTCAAGGCTGTGGCAGCCGTCAGCCGACAACTTGCTGCAGCTCCGCAGCGGGTGCGGCGCTGGCGCAGTGCGATCCATGTGCGAGGAGGCGTCGCTGCCAGGTTCACGACCCTCCTTGGTGCCGGTGCCAGCGCTAGCAGCGGAACGCAAGCTACCAAGGGACGGCGGACGCGCCGCCGAAATGAGTACTGAGGTGGAGGGCGAGTGCTTGTCCTCATGCAGCGGCACTGACGTCGAAGGCATTCCGGCAGGATGGTGCTTTGACGTGAGGTTTGTCGGCTCGAGCAGGTGCGGTGCGGGAGCCGCAGCCTTCGGATCCCCCAAAACGTCCTTGGTGTGCGTTTGTAGGCTTTGCTGGCCTTCCCAGGATGCCCCCCTCGCTGCCGAGTAGTGCGATACCTCGCAGTGAGGGGAGCTGCTGAGCTTTGGTGAGCCCATCTCGTCAATGCTCACGTACAAGACCTCCTGCTGCTCTGGGCGGAGCCTGGGCGGGCTGACACCGCGCCGCACGATCGGTGGAATGAGCTGTGGCTGAAGCGGCACTGAAGAGCATTCACTAGAGAGTCCCGAGTCGACCACACTTCGGTTGCAGCGCGGCGTCAGGAGCAGCAACTGCCCAGACGGCGCCGTGATTGCCGCGTTGGACGCTTGTGCGCGCGGCGTCGCAGGTCTTTGGGTGGCTGATCGCGAGAGCGCCTTCTGCGCCCTACCCTGCAGCGGTTCAGCGGCAATGGTCGCAGTTGACGGAGGCGCCGGCTTCGCTGCGAGCGGTGCGGCTTTCAAGTTGCTTGAAAGGGAGCGTACAAACCCTTCCAGGTGCTGGCCGCTATCAATAGGAAACACACGAATCTCGCGCACCAAGTCAGGGCTGCGCTGGACCTCAGTAAGCTGGGCCTTTATGCTGGACAGCACGCCGAGCATCTCCTCCTCCTGCTGCTGTATGATCTTGAGCACAGTACTCAGCATCTGCTCCTTGTTCTGGCTCATGTACAGCAGCAGTTCCTCCTTGGACAAGCCGCCAGCACGACGCACCTTCATCACCTCCGCCCAAACGCTGTCGATCTCGCGCTTGATGAAGTCTTTGAAGCTCGTAAATTCGCGCTTGCGCACGAACTGATAGGTGGGCAGCAGTACCTCAGCCAAATTGGACCCACGAGAAGGGGAGGACTTTGACAAGGCGCTCTCTACCGGCGCTGCTTCCAGGAGCGCGTCCGACGAGGTCGCCGACTTCCTCGGGATCGTTCTGGCACCCGTCGTTGCTGGCCGCACTTGCACCCGCGCTGGCAACCTGCAATCTGTCCTGTCCTGACGCAAAAGGAACACCTCACCAGTTGAGCTTCCGGGGACCTCCACGACGTCCGCCTCCCGTGCCGTCAGAGCCTCCACACGAAGGCTGCGGTGGGCCCTCAGCTGGTCCGGCGTGTTGGGGTGTTTGACGAGCGCGGTGGTGTCGCCAACGCGGTGCTCCCTCTCTGCCTCCCTCGCGGTGAGAGCTGCCAGGGACGCCGAAGAGGAGCGCGGGACCTTCGTCTCGGATAGGGTTGCCAGAGCTTTGCCGCTCTCCACCAGCGGCGACCTCGGCGACGGTGGCGGCGGTTGGTCTTGCTGAGCAGGTGCTGCAGCTGCTCGCATGGCCCGCAGCTGTTTCAAGTGCTTTTGGAGCGCCCCTTCAAGAACATCAACTCTCTCCAGTGCAAGACGCACTTCACCGACGACGCGCACGCTCTCCTCCTGCGCTATTCTGGCTGTTCTGGCGCTCTCCGCTGCCTCTAGCGCAGCTGCGTTGGCTTCCCTTGACGCGTCCTCGAACCGCGTAGCCGTGGCTGCGGCCGCTGCATCGTTCGCTATGGACGTGCTGCCAGCGTGGATCAAGTTCGCGCAGTTGCTGAACCCCGGCGCTTGCGAAGTGCGCAGTGGCTGCAAGGAGGCCCGCAGCCCTTTGATGTCCTCCTCATGCTGCCCCGGACGCTCATTCTGCTCATCGTCGTCCCGGTCGATCTCCTCCACCGTTGCGGTGTCTGAGGTGGCGCGTGGTACCTTTGCTAAGGTGGACGACGAGGGACCCGCAGTGGCGGCGGTAGCTGCGGTGGCCGGCTGCCTTGTCGCCGTCTTGTGGAACTCTATGGCCACCGCTGGGTCTTGCTTCTGAGGTGCTCGCGAGGGGGACCTGGTGGCAGGGGCTGCCATGGTTGGCTGCTGGGTCGCACGAAGATGCGCAGCGCGAAGCTCCTCTAGGGACCGCCAGACGTCCTTGCTATGCTCCGCCAGCGCACAGAGCTCCACGCGCACGGCGCTCTCCAACGTCGACAACTGTGTTTGAACTTCACTGAAGCTGCGCTGCGCTACGAAAACGCTCTTGGCGTCGTCCCACAGCTTTGCCAAGCCGCGATTCACCTCTGTGTGGAGCATTTCTGAGTATGGGCTCGTCATGACGGATGCTGAGGTCTGTTGCAGGCGCTCCAGCATGTCGGCATGGGCGGCTCGTACCGCAGCTTCCGTCACTTGCTTTAACTGCGCCACATCATCGTCCACATGGGCAGCGAACGTCTTCAGGTATTCTTGCATGGAGGCGCAGTCATCTGCGATGCGGCCCAGGCGCTGCTCCTGTACGCCCAATGCGCTTTGCACCTCCTGCATCGGCTTCACACTATTCTCCTGCACAGAACTAGCCAATGCCGTTAAATCACGGCGCAGCGAGTCTGTCGTTGCAACGAAGCGGTCCTGCACAGCGCTGACCTCTGACTGCAACGCTTGATCTCTCGCGGCAGAACGCTGTTGCGCCGCAGCCACATCCTCGCCGATCTTCGCGCTGAGGTCGGTGACACTCCCGCGCCAGTTCAGGTCCACCGTCTCGATCTGAGAGTCGTGCTTGGCAAGCTCTTGCAGGATTGCCTGGTGCGCTGTTGCCTGCCGCTTGTCCTGCACCTGAGTGTGCTGCACCACCCGCGCCATCTCGTTCGCGAGCCCGTTCGCGGCAGACTGGATGGACGCCCGCAAACTAGACTCCAAGTCGCCGATGCGCCGCCGCAGGTCACTGATGTCCGTCTGCTCCGCACTATGTAGCTGATTCATGTCAATGCGCATACGCTGATCGAGGGCTGCGAGCTCCTGCTTGATGCGCTCCACTGCGCCGTCCATATCACCACGCTGCTGAGCGGCGGCCCTTCGCACATCGTCGGAGAGAGACCCGTGCACGTCACGAAGCGCATCGCGCATGGCGCTCTCAAGGTTGTCGCTTCGCTGGCGCAGCGCGGCAATCTCGGCGTTCATTTGCTGCTGCAGGGCGAGGAAGTCGTCATGACTGCGCGTCTCGATGGCCTGCGCCGCGCTCGCCATGCTCTGCAGCTGCGCTTGGAGAGTGCGTATTGCCTCGGCAGACGCGGTCTCGCCGGTTAGCGCGCGGTGGTGCGCCCCACTGACCTCAGCCTGAAGGCGCTGCTCCATTCCACGTAGCGCCGCATCATGTTTGTCGTTCACATCACGCAGTGCCGCGCCCTGCCCTTGGACCTCGGCCTGCAGCGCACTAAGGCGCTCGCTGTGGCTCTCCACAGCTGCCTGGATGCGATGGACAACCTCCGAGGTGCTGCCGCCTCGTTCCTCGAGGAGTGCATACAAGTGCTGCTGAGTCTGCTCGCGGCTGCGGGACTCAGCCGCGGCGTACTGCTCTACGTCCCGCAGTCGCTGCAGCACTGCACCGATGGTTAGCTCCTGCTGCCGAATAATGTCCTCCAGGGACAGCATGCGCTGCGCCAGGGACACGACGCCGTCGGATGTCATTCCTGCTGCGTGCGTGTGTCTGTGTGTGTGTGTGTTTATGTATATGTGTGTGTGGCTGGGAGAGGGGGGCGAAGAAGGGGCGGACTGGCAGTTGCAGCACCAGAGACCCGTAGAGATACACCATCTATGAGTGGAGAGGAGGAGTCAAGGCCACCAGAGGGGGAGGGGGGCGAAAGGGGAGGTCGCGCTCGATGATCTCCGGTGTCCTCACCAGAAAGGAAGCGAAAGGAACAGAGAGGAGTTGGGGGCTTGTGGGGGGGAGATATGCTTCAGCAGCCGTTGTGTTCGATGGCCAATGGAGTAGGGGCGCCTGTGGGCGTATGTATATGTGAGTGTGGAGGGGGGGCGACAGGGAGTGAGGGAGGAAGAGGGAGAGAAAAAGGGGGGTCGGAGAGGCTGTAATGGGCCTACCTCCATCAGCTGGTACCCCTCCCCTTCTCTGCACCCTTTGTGTCAATGGAAGGGCAGAGGTAGGGAGGGGGGAGGGCTTCCTGTCCGTTGGAGTGCCTGCGCAATGTGCAATGCGCTCCTGCTGTCTTGTGTGTGTGTGTGTGTATGCGCGTACGGATAAGTGCTACTGCGTGTAAACAACCGTGCGCATCAGCTTGCGCGCTCGCCGACCACCAGCGACACAAGGCGAGAGATGAAGAGCATGTGAAATGGAGAGAAGATCCGCCTGAAAGAGTGTATGAGTCTAGAAATGCGTTTACGCTCGGCATGCCGCATAGCGACGCCGCCAAGATGACACACAAGCACGCGCTGAGACTGCCCAAGTAGAAGAAGGTGCCTCTATTGAAAGGTGGCAGTGGCGCAGTGTGCGCGTGTGTGCAAGTGAGCGTGTGAAGCAAATCGGGAGTGATGGCCCATCGCTTGTTGATCCGCTGTTGGCGCCCAATTTCAAGTCAGACGTGCGCATTAGGCGAGACGTCCGCTCCTTCTCGTCCGCTGCCACTGCCGACGTCATTTGATGGCGCTGACTCTTTTTCGTTTGGTCGTTGTGCTTACAATGTGCATGTTTAGCCGCTAAGCGGTTATGCGCTCCCCTCTGCAGACCACTGCAGTCCCTCCCCTTCGCGCTCTCTATGGCCCTGTCGCTGCGCATGCGGATGAGCAGATCAACGCCGTTGCGGGCACGCGAATGGGTTGCTTGTACGAATCACCCACTCGGTCATTACACGTCAACCGCAGCGGGACAGCGACCCCACAGAGAGAGAGAGAGCGGAGAGACGGAGAATGAAGGACCACTCATTACAGAGTCGCGGCCTCTCTCTTACTTATTCGTCACGTGAGCCTTCACAACAGGGCCCATGACTCGTCGCCCGCCGCACTTCTCCCCACACTTTCACAGAGAGAAAAGATGGTCGCACGCACATGATGCGTGGATGGCATCAACTGGCCCGCGACGCGGAACGCGAGCGCGCATGCACAAACGCACAACGACAGACTGAAACACGACCGGCGATGCGATGGGGAGGGAGAGGCCCCTGAAAAGTAGGGGGCAGTGCAACACGTGGGGGCCCCTGCAAAGGGCTGCCACCTGCGCCGCACATTGACACCTTCATTCTCGCTCCCAACCACGCTCTCCCCTAGACCCTGCCGTGCGCTCACTCGGCGCGTACCCGCTTTGCTAGTGGCGACTCCTCAGCTCGGCCATCATCTCGATGCACAAATGGGGGGAGCGACGTCAGGACGTTCGGGGTAAGGCCGCGGATCACATAGTCGATGTAGTAGGTGCGTCGAAGAAGGTCGTGCTGGCGCTGGCTGTGCTTACGCGTGTAGGCAAGCAGCGGCTCAATCAGCGATGCCATCGACGGCAGCTGCGCGACTGCCTCAAAGTGGCGTGAAGAGATTAATACGTAAAGGACCAGAGTAGCCACCATGCAGTGACGGCTGTTCGTAATCCACTCTCGCGTATACTGCAGTAGCCGTGTCATCTGCTCCGTGTCAAGGCTCGGCAGGAGCTCCCCACGAAGTGTGTGCTCGCACTGGCGCGTGTCCTTGGCACACCATCGAACAAGCACCTGGCGGAGGTGGCGCGGATGACTCAGTCGCAGGGCCAGCATGAAAGCCTCTGAGAACGCGCCCTTGCGAAGAGCATTGGCAAGCGCCTGCTCCTGCAGAATCATGTCATGCCGCTCCTCCGTAAGGCGGGCCACCTCCTCGGCGGTGTAGTCCTCCGTCGCGATGAAAACCCCGTCAGCGGCGCCGGAGTAAAAGACCGTCTCGCCCGAGGAGGCGCGCTCCTCGACCGCCAAGGCCCATATCTTCTCCGTGTGCGCTTCCGCTGACCACACCGACTCCGAAG